>NW_027473417.1:346679-372828 GCF_050947335.1 Megachile rotundata
TATAGTAATTGTCGTTCTATCGATCATATAAGCATAATATGGCTAATAATATGAGTTAGGTTGATAATAATAAGAGTAATAAGTATAGTAATTGTCGTTCTATCGATCATATAAGCATAATATGGCTAATAATATGAGTTAGATTGATAATAATAAGAGTAATAAGTATATTAATTGTCGTTCTATCGATCATTTAACCATAATATGGCTAATAATATGAGTTAGATTGATAATAATAAGAGTAATAAGTATAGTAATTGTCGTTCTATCGATAATATAAGCATAATATGGCTAATAATATGAGTTAGATTGATAATACTGAGGGTAGTGAGTATAGTAACTCTCGTTCTATCGATCATATAAGCATAATATGGCTAATAATATGAGTTGGATTGATAATAATAAGCGTAATAAGTATAGTAATTGTCGTTCTATCGATCATATAAGCATAATATGGCTAATAATATGAGTTAGATTGATAATAGTGAGTGTAATAAGTATAGTAATTGTCGTTCTGTCGATCATATAAGCATAATATGGCTAATAATATGAGTTAGATTGATAATAATAAGAGTAATAAGTATAGTAATTGTCGTTCTATCGATTATATCTGCACAATATGGTTAATAATATGAGTTAGATTGATAATAATAAGAGTAATAAGTATAGTAATTGTCGTTATATCGATCATATAACCATAATATGGCTAATAGCATGAGTTAGATTGATAATAATAAGAGTAATGGGTATAGTAATTGTCGTTCTATCGATCACATCTGCATAATATGGTTAATAATATGAGTTAGATTGATAATAGTGAGTGTAATAAGTATAGTAATTGTCGTTCTATCGATCATATAAGCATAATATGGCTAATAATATCAGTTAGATTGATAATAATAATTGTAAAAAGTATAGTAATTGTCGTTCTATCGATCATAATTGCATAATATGGTTAATAATATGAGTTAGATTGATAATAATAAGAGCAATGAGTATAGTAATTGTCGTACTATCGATCATATAAGCATAATATGGCTAATAATATGAGTTAGATTGATAATAATAAGTGTAAAAAGTATAGTAATTGTCGTTCGATCGATCATATCTGGATAATATGGTTAATAATATGAGTTAGATTGATAATAATAAGAGTAATGAGTATAGTAATTGTAGTTCTATCGATCATATAAGCATAATATGGCTAATAATATGAGTTAGATTTATAATAATAAGAGTACTGAGTATAGTAATTCTCGTTCTATCGATCATATAAGCATAATATGGCTAATAATGTGAGTTAGATTGATAATAGTGAGTGCAATAAATATAGTAATTGTCGTTCTATCGCTCATATAAGCACAATATGGCTAATAATATGAGTTAGATTGATAATAATAAGAGTAATAAGTATAGTAATTGTCGTTCTATCGATCATATAAGCATAATATGGCTAATAATATGAGTTAGATTGATAATAATAAGTGCAATAAGTATAGTAATTGTCGTTCTATCGATCATATAAGCATAATATGGCTAATAATATGAGTTGGATTGATAATAATAAGAGTAATGAGTATAGTAATTGTAGTCCTATCGATCATATAAGCATAATATGGCTAATAATATGAGTAAGATTCATAATAATAAGAGTAATAAGTATAGTAATTGTCGTTCTATCGATCATTTAAGCATAATATGGCGAATAATATGAGTTGGGTTGATAAAAATAAGAATAATAAGTATAGTAATTGTCGTTCTATCGATCATATAAGCATAATATGGCTAATAATATGAGTTAGGTTGATAATAATAAGAGTAATAAGTATAGTAAATGTCGTGCTATCGATCATATCTGCATAATATGGTTAATAATATGAGTTAGATTGATAATAGTGAGTGTAATAAGTATAGTAATTGTCGTTCTGTCGATCATATAAGCATAATATGGCTAATAATATGAGTTAGATTGATAATAATAAGAGTGATAAGTATAGTAATTGTCGTTCTATCGATTATATCTGCACAATATGGTTAATAATATGAGTTAGATTGATAATAATAAGAGTAATAAGTATAGTAATTGTCGTTATATCGATCATATAACCATAATATGGCTAATAGCATGAGTTAGATTGATAATAATAAGAGTAATGGGTATAGTAATTGTCGTTCTATCGATCACATCTGCATAATATGGTTAATAATATGAGTTAGATTGATAATAGTGAGTGTAATAAATATAGTAATTGTCGTTCTATCGCTCATATAAGCACAATATGGCTAATAATATGAGTTAGATTGATAATAATAAGAGTAATAAGTATAGTAGTTGTCGTTCTATCGATCATATAAGCATAATATGGCTAATAATATGAGTTAGATTGATAATAATAAGAGTAATGAGTATAGTAATTGTAGTTCTATCGATCATATCTGCATAATATGGTTAATAATATGAGTTAGAATGATAATAATAAGAGTAATAAGTATAGTAACTGTCGTTCTATCGATCATATCTGCATAATATGGTTAATATCATGAGTTAGATTGATAATAGTGAGTGTAATAAGTATAGTGAATGTCGTTCTATCGATCATATCAGCATAATACGGGTAATAATATGAGTTGGATTGATAATAATAAGAGTAATGAGTATAGTAATTGTAGTTCTATCGATCATATAAGCATAATATGGCTAATAATATGAGTTAGATTTATAATAATAAGAGTACTGAGTATAGTAATTCTCGTTCTATCGATCATATAAGCATAATATGGCTAATAATGTGAGTTAGATTGATAATAGTGAGTGCAATAAATATAGTAATTGTCGTTCTATCGCTCATATAAGCACAATATGGCTAATAATATGAGTTAGATTGATAATAGTGAGTGCAATAAATATAGTAATTGTCGTTCTATCGCTCATATAAGCACAATATGGCTAATAATATGAGTTAGATTGATAATAATAAGAGTAATAAGTATAGTAATTGTAGTCCTATCGATCATATAAGCATAATATGGCTAATAATATGAGTAAGATTCATAATAATAAGAGTAATAAGTATAGTAATTGTCCTTCTATCGATCATTTAAGCATAATATGGCGAATAATATGAGTTGGGTTGATAAAAATAAGAATAATAAGTATAGTAATTGTCGTTCTATCGATCATATAAGCATAATATGGCTAATAATATGAGTTAGGTTGATAATAATAAGAGTAATAAGTATAGTAATTGTCGTTCTATCGATTATATATGCACATTATGGTTAATAATATGAGTTAGATTGATAATAATAAGAGTAATAAGTATAGTAATTGTCGTTATATCGATCATATAACCATAATATGGCTAATAGCATGTGTTAGATTGATAATAATAAGAGTAATGGGTATAGTAATTGTCGTTTCTTATCGATCACATCTGCATAATATGGTTAATAATATGAGTTAGATTGATAATAGTGAGTGTAATAAATATAGTAATTGTCGTTCTATCGCTCATATAAGCACTATATGGCTAATAATATGAGTTAGATTGATAATAATAAGAGTAATAAGTATAGTAATTGTCGTTCTATCGATCATATAAGCATAATATGGCTAATAATATGAGTTAGATTGATAATAATAAGAGTAATAAGTATAGTAATTGTCGTTCTATCGATCATATAAGCATAATATGGCTAATAATATGAGTTAGGTTGATAATAATAAGAGTAATAAGTATAGTAAATGTCGTGCTATCGATCATATCTGCATAATATGGTTAATAATATGAGTTAGATTGATAATAGTGAGTGTAATAAGTATAGTAATTGTCGTTCTGTCGATCATATAAGCATAATATGGCTAATAATATGAGTTAGATTGATAATAATAAGAGTAATAAGTATAGTAATTGTCGTTCTATCGATTATATCTGCACAATATGGTTAATAATATGAGTTAGATTGATAATAATAAGAGTAATAAGTATAGTAATTGTCGTTATATCGATCATATAACCATAATATGGCTAATAGCATGTGTTAGATTGATAATAATAAGAGTAATGGGTATAGTAATTGTCGTTCTATCGATCACATCTGCATAATATGGTTAATAATATGAGTTAGATTGATAATAGTGAGTGTAATAAATATAGTAATTGTCGTTCTATCGCTCATATAAGCACAATATGGCTAATAATATGAGTTAGATTGATAATAATAAGAGTAATAAGTATAGTAATTGTCGTTCTATCGATCATATAAGCATAATATGGCTAATAATATGAGTTAGATTGATAATAATAAGAGTAATAAGTATAGTAATTGTCGTTCTATCGATCATATAAGCATAATATGGCTAATAATATGAGTTAGATTGATAATAATAAGTGTAAAAAGTATAGTAATTGTCGTTCGATCGATCATATCTGCATAATATGGTTAATAATATGAGTTAGATTTATAATAATAAGAGTACTGAGTATAGTAATTCTCGTTCTATCGATCATATAAGCATAATATGGCTAATAATGTGAGTTAGATTGATAATAGTGAGTGCAATAAATATAGTAATTGTCGTTCTATCGCTCATATAAGCACAATATGGCTAATAATATGAGTTAGATTGATAATAATAAGAGTAATAAGTATAGTAATTGTAGTCCTATCGATCATATAAGCATAATATGGCTAATAATATGAGTAAGATTCATAATAATAAGAGTAATAAGTATAGTAATTGTCGTTCTATCGATCATTTAAGCATAATATGGCGAATAATATGAGTTCGGTTGATAAAAATAAGAATAATAAGTATAGTAATTGTCGTTCTATCGATCATATAAGCATAATATGGCTAATAATATGAGTTAGGTTGATAATAATAAGAGTAATAAGTATAGTAATTGTCGTTCTATCGATTATATATGCACATTATGGTTAATAATATGAGTTAGATTGATAATAATAAGAGTAATAAGTATAGTAATTGTCGTTATATCGATCATATAACCATAATATGGCTAATAGCATGTGTTAGATTGATAATAATAAGAGTAATGGGTATAGTAATTGTCGTTCTATCGATCACATCTGCATAATATGGTTAATAATATGAGTTAGATTGATAATAGTGAGTGTAATAAATATAGTAATTGTCGTTCTATCGCTCATATAAGCACAATATGGCTAATAATATGAGTTAGATTGATAATAATAAGAGTAATAAGTATAGTAATTGTCGTTCTATCGATCATATAAGCATAATATGGCTAATAATATGAGTTAGATTGATAATAATAAGAGTAATAAGTATAGTAATTGTCGTTCTATCGATCATATAAGCATAATATGGCTAATAATATGAGTTAGATTGATAATAATAAGAGTAATGAGTATAGTAATTGTAGTTCTATCGATCATATCTGCATAATATGGTTAATAATATGAGTTAGAATGATAATAATAAGAGTAATAAGTATAGTAACTGTCGTTCTATCGATCATATCTGCATAATATGGTAAATATCATGAGTTAGATTGATAATAGTGAGTGTAATAAGTATAGTGAATGTCGTTCTATCGATCATATCAGCATAATACGGGTAATAATATGAGTTGGATTGATAATAATAAGAGTAATGAGTATAGTAATTGTAGTTCTATCGATCATATAAGCATAATATGGCTAATAATATGAGTTAGATTTATAATAATAAGAGTACTGAGTATAGTAATTCTCGTTCTATCGATCATATAAGCATAATATGGCTAATAATGTGAGTTAGATTGATAATAGTGAGTGCAATAAATATAGTAATTGTCGTTCTATCGCTCATATAAGCACAATATGGCTAATAATATGAGTTAGATTGATAATAATAAGAGTAATAAGTATAGTAATTGTAGTCCTATCGATCATATAAGCATAATATGGCTAATAATATGAGTAAGATTCATAATAATAAGAGTAATAAGTATAGTAATTGTCGTTCTATCGATCATTTAAGCATAATATGGCGAATAATATGAGTTGGGTTGATAAAAATAGGAATAATAAGTATAGTAATTGTCGTTCTATCGATCATATAAGCATAATATGGCTGATAATATGAGTTAGGTTGATAATAATAAGAGTAATAAGTATAGTAATTGTCGTTCTATCGATTATATATGCACATTATGGTTAATAATATGAGTTAGATTGATAATAATAAGAGTAATAAGTATAGTAATTGTCGTTATATCGATCATATAACCATAATATGGCTAATAGCATGTGTTAGATTGATAATAATAAGAGTAATGGGTATAGTAATTGTCGTTCTATCGATCACATCTGCATAATATGGTTAATAATATGAGTTAGATTGATAATAGTGAGTGTAATAAATATAGTAATTGTCGTTCTATCGCTCATATAAGCACAATATGGCTAATAATATGAGTTAGATTGATAATAATAAGAGTAATAAGTATAGTAATTGTCGTTCGATCGATGATATCTGCATAATATGGTTAATAATATGAATTAGATTGATAATAATAAGAGTAATGAGTATAGTAATTGTCGTTCTATCGATCATATAAGCATAATATGGCTAATAATATGAGTTAGATTGATAATAATAAGAGTAATAAGTATAGTAATTGTCGTTCTATCGATTATATCTGCACAATATGGTTAATAATATGAGTTAGATTGATAATAATAAGAGTAATAAGTATAGTAATTGTCGTTATATCGATCATATAACCATAATATGGCTAATAGCATGTGTTAGATTGATAATAATAAGAGTAATGGGTATAGTAATTGTCGTTCTATCGATCACATCTGCATAATATGGTTAATAATATGAGTTAGATTGATAATAGTGAGTGTAATAAATATAGTAATTGTCGTTCTATCGCTCATATAAGCACAATATGGCTAATAATATGAGTTAGATTGATAATAATAAGAGTAATAAGTATAGTAATTGTCGTTCTATCGATCATATAAGCATAATATGGCTAATAATATGAGTTAGATTGATAATAATAAGAGTAATAAGTATAGTAATTGTCGTTCTATCGATCATATAAGCATAATATGGCTAATAATATGAGTTAGATTGATAATAATAAGTGTAAAAAGTATAGTAATTGTCGTTCGATCGATGATATCTGCATAATATGGTTAATAATATGAATTAGATTGATAATAATAAGAGTAATGAGTATAGTAATTGTCGTACTATCGATCATATAAGCATAATATGGCTAATAATGTGTGTTAGATTGATAATAGTGAGTGCAATAAATATAGTAATTGTCGTTCTATCGCTCATATAAGCACAATATGGCTAATAATATGAGTTAAATTGATAATAATAAGAGTAATAAGTATAGTAATTGTCGTTCTATCGATCATATAAGCATAATATGGCTAATAATATGAGTTAGATTGATAATAATAAGAGTAATAAGTATAGTAATTGTCGTTCTATCGATCATTTAACCATAATATGGCTAATAATATGAGTTAGATTGATAATAATAAGAGTAATAAGTATAGTAATTGTCGTTCTATCGATAATATAAGCATAATATGGCTAATAATATGAGTTAGATTGATAATAATAAGAGTAATAAGTATAGTAATTGTCGTTCTATCGATTATATCTGCACAATATGGTTAATAATATGAGTTAGATTGATAATAATAAGAGTAATAAGTATAGTAATTGTCGTTATATCGATCATATAACCATAATATGGCTAATAGCATGAGTTAGATTGATAATAATAAGAGAAATGAGTATAGTAATTGTCGTTCTATCGATCATATCTGCATAATATGGTTAATAATATGAGTTAGATTGATAATAGTGAGTGTAATAAATATAGTAATTGTCGTTCTATCGCTCATATAAGCACAATATGGCTAATAATATGAGTTAGATTGATAATAATAAGAGTAATAAGTATAGTAATTGTCGTTCTATCGATCATATAAGCATAATATGGCTAATAATATCAGTTAGATTGATAATAATAAGTGTAAAAAGTATAGTAATTGTCGTTCTATCGATCATAATTGCATAATATGGTTAATAATATGAGTTAGATTGATAATAATAAGAGCAATGAGTATAGTAATTGTCGTACTATCGATCATATAAGCATAATATGGCTAATAATATGAGTTAGATTGATAATAATAAGTGTAAAAAGTATAGTAATTGTCGTTCGATCGATCATATCTGGATAATATGGTTAATAATATGAGTTAGATTGATAATAATAAGAGTAATGAGTATAGTAATTGTAGTTCTATCGATCATATAAGCATAATATGGCTAATAATATGAGTTAGATTTATAATAATAAGAGTACTGAGTATAGTAATTCTCGTTCTATCGATCATATAAGCATAATATGGCTAATAATGTGAGTTAGATTGATAATAGTGAGTGCAATAAATATAGTAATTGTCGTTCTATCGCTCATATAAGCACAATATGGCTAATAATATGAGTTAGATTGATAATAATAAGAGTAATAAGTATAGTAATTGTCGTTCTATCGATCATATAAGCATAATATGGCTAATAATATGAGTTAGATTGATAATAATAAGTGCAATAAGTATAGTAATTGTCGTTCTATCGATCATATAAGCATAATATGGGTAATAATATGAGTTGGATTGATAATAATAAGAGTAATGAGTATAGTAATTGTAGTCCTATCGATCATATAAGCATAATATGGCTAATAATATGAGTAAGATTCATAATAATAAGAGTAATAAGTATAGTAATTGTCGTTCTATCGATCATTTAAGCATAATATGGCGAATAATATGAGTTGGGTTGATAAAAATAAGAATAATAAGTATAGTAATTGTCGTTCTATCGATCATATAAGCATAATATGGCTAATAATATGAGTTAGGTTGATAATAATAAGAGTAATAAGTATAGTAAATGTCGTGCTATCGATCATATCTGCATAATATGGTTAATAATATGAGTTAGATTGATAATAGTGAGTGTAATAAGTATAGTAATTGTCGTTCTGTCGATCATATAAGCATAATATGGCTAATAATATGAGTTAGATTGATAATAATAAGAGTAATAAGTATAGTAATTGTCGTTCTATCGATTATATCTGCACAATATGGTTAATAATATGAGTTAGATTGATAATAATAAGAGTAATAAGTATAGTAATTGTCGTTATATCGATCATATAACCATAATATGGCTAATAGCATGAGTTAGATTGATAATAATAAGAGTAATGGGTATAGTAATTGTCGTTCTATCGATCACATCTGCATAATATGGTTAATAATATGAGTTAGATTGATAATAGTGAGTGTAATAAGTATAGTAATTGTCGTTCTATCGATCATATAAGCATAATATGGCTAATAATATCAGTTAGATTGATAATAATAAGTGTAAAAAGTATAGTAATTGTCGTTCTATCGATCATAATTGCATAATATGGTTAATAACATGAGTTAGATTGATAATAATAAGAGCAATGAGTATAGTAATTGTCGTACTATCGATCATAGAAGCATAATATGGCTAATAATATGAGTTAGATTGATAATAATAAGTGTAAAAAGTATAGTAATTGTCGTTCGATCGATCATATCTGGATAATATGGTTAATAATATGAGTTAGATTGATAATAATAAGAGTAATGAGTATAGTAATTGTAGTTCTATCGATCATATAAGCATAATATGGCTAATAATATGAGTTAGATTTATAATAATAAGAGTACTGAGTATAGTAATTCTCGTTCTATCGATCATATAAGCATAATATGGCTAATAATGTGAGTTAGATTGATAATAGTGAGTGCAATAAATATAGTAATTGTCGTTCTATCGCTCATATAAGCACAATATGGCTAATAATATGAGTTAGATTGATAATAATAAGAGTAATAAGTATAGTAATTGTCGTTCTATCGATCATATAAGCATAATATGGCTAATAATATGAGTTAGATTGATAATAATAAGTGCAATAAGTATAGTAATTGTCGTTCTATCGATCATATAAGCATAATATGGGTAATAATATGAGTTGGATTGATAATAATAAGAGTAATGAGTATAGTAATTGTAGTCCTATCGATCATATAAGCATAATATGGCTAATAATATGAGTAAGATTCATAATAATAAGAGTATTAAGTATAGTAATTGTCGTTCTATCGATCATTTAAGCATAATATGGCGAATAATATGAGTTGGGTTGATAAAAATAAGAATAATAAGTATAGTAATTGTCGTTCTATCGATCATATAAGCATAATATGGCTAATAATATGAGTTAGGTTGATAATAATAAGAGTAATAAGTATAGTAAATGTCGTGCTATCGATCATATCTGCATAATATGGTTAATAATATGAGTTAGATTGATAATAGTGAGTGTAATAAGTATAGTAATTGCCGTTCTGTCGATCATATAAGCATAATATGGCTAATAATATGAGTTAGATTGATAATAATAAGAGTAATAAGTATAGTAATTGTCGTTCTATCGATTATATCTGCACAATATGGTTAATAATATGAGTTAGATTGATAATAATAAGAGTAATAAGTATAGTAATTGTCGTTATATCGATCATATAACCATAATATGGCTAATAGCATGAGTTAGATTGATAATAATAAGAGTAATGGGTATAGTAATTGTCGTTCTATCGATAATATAAGCATAATATGGTTAATAATATGAGTTAGATTGATAATAATAAGAGCAATGAGTATAGTAATTGTCGTACTATCGATCATATAAGCATAATATGGCTAATAATATGAGTTAGATTGATAATAATAAGAGTAATAAGTATATTAATTGTCGTTCTATCGATCATTTAACCATAATATGGCTAATAATATGAGTTAGATTGATAATAATAAGAGTAATAAGTATAGTAATTGTCGTTCTATCGATAATATAAGCATAATATGGCTAATAATATGAGTTAGATTGATAATACTGAGGGTAGTGAGTATAGTAACTCTCGTTCTATCGATCATATAAGCATAATATGGCTAATAATATGAGTTGGATTGATAATAATAAGAGTAATAAGTATAGTAATTGTCGTTCTATCGATCATATAAGCATAATATGGCTAATAATATGAGTTAGATTGATAATAATAAGAGTAATAAGTATATTAATTGTCGTTCTATCGATCATATAAGCACAATATGGTTAATAATATGAGTTAGATTGATAATAATAAGAGTAATAAGTATAGTAATTGTTGTTCTCTCGATCATATAAGCATAATATGGCTAATAATATGAGTTAGAGTGATAATACTAAGAGTAGTGAGTATAGTAATTCTCATTCTATCGATCATATAAGCATAATATGGCTAATAATATGAGTTAGATTGATAATAATAACAGTAATAAGTATAGTAATTGCCGTTCTATCGATAATATAAGCATAATATGGCTAATAATATGAGTTTGATTGATAATACTAAGAGTAGTGAGTATAGTAATTGTCGCTCTATCGATCATATAAGCATAATATGGCTAATAATATGAGTTAGATTGATAATAATAAGAGTAATGAGTATAGTAATTGTCGTTCTATCGATCATATAAGCATAATATGGCTAATAATATGAGTTAGATTTATAATAATAAGAGTAATAAGTATAGTAATTGTCGTTCTATCGATCATATAAGCACAATATGGCTAATAATATGAGTTAGAGTGATAATACTAAGAGTAGTGAGTATAGTAATTCTCATTCTATCGATCATATAAGCATAATATGGCTAATAATATGAGTTAGATTGATAATAATAACAGTAATAAGTATAGTAATTGTCGTTCTATCGATAATATAAGCATAATATGGCTAATAATATGAGTTTGATTGATAATACTAAGAGTAGTGAGTATAGTAATTGTCGTTCTATCGATCATATAAGCATAATATGGCTAATAATATGAGTTAGATTTATAATAATAAGAGTAATAAGTATAGTAATTGTCGTTCTATCGATCATATAAGCACAATATGGCTAATAATATGAGTTAGATTGATAATAATAAGAGTAATAAGTATAGTAATTGTCGTTCTATCGATTATATCTGCACAATATGGTTAATAATATGAGTTAGATTGATAATAATAAGAGTAATAAGTATAGTAATTGTCGTTATATCGATCATATAACCATAATATGGCTAATAGCATGAGTTAGATTGATAATAATAAGAGTAATTAGTATAGTAATTGTCGTTCTATCGATCATATCTGCATAATATGGTTAATAATATGAGTTAGATTGATAATAGTGAGTGTAATAAATATAGTAATTGTCGTTCTATCGCTGATATGAGCACAATATGGCTAATAATATGAGTTAGATTGATAATAATAAGAGTAATAAGTATAGTAATTGTCGTTCTATCGATCATTTAACCATAATATGGCTAATAATATGAGTTAGATTGATAATAATAGAGAAATAAGTATAGTAATTGTCGTTCTATCGATCATATCTGCATAATATGGTTAATAATATGAGTTAGAATGATAATAATAAGAGTAATAAGTATATTAATTGTCGTTCTATCGATCATATAAGCATAATATGGCTAATAATATGAGTTGGATTGATAATAATAAGAGTAATAAGTATAGTAATTGTCGTTCTATCGATCATATAAGCATAATATGGCTAATAATATGAGTTAGACTGATAATACTAAGAGTAGTGAGTATAGTAATTGTCGTTCTATCGATAATATAAGCATAATATGGCTAATAATATGAGTTAGATTGATAATACTGAGGGTAGTGAGTATAGTAACTCTCGTTCTATCGATCATATAAGCATAATATGGCTAATAATATGAGTTAGATTGATAATAATAAGAGTAATAAGTATATTAATTGTCGTTCTATCGATCATTTAACCATAATATGGCTAATAATATGAGTTAGATTGATAATAATAACAGTAATAAGTATAGTAATTGTCGTTCTATCGATAATATAAGCATAATATGGCTAATAATATGAGTTTGATTGATAATACTAAGAGTAGTGAGTATAGTAATTGTCGTTCTATCGATCATATAAGCATAATATGGCTAATAATATGAGTTAGATTGATAATAATAAGAGTAATGAGTATAGTAATTGTCGTTCTATCGATCATATAAGCATAATATGGCTAATAATATGAGTTAGATTGATAATAATAAGAGTAATGAGTATAGTAATTGTAGTTCTATCGATCATATCTGCATAATATGGTTAATAATATGAGTTAGAATGATAATAATAAGAGTAATAAGTATAGTAATTGTCGTTCTATCGATCATATCTGCATAATATGGTTAATAATATGAGTTAGATTGATAATAGTGAGTGTAATAAGTATAGTGAATGTCGTTCTATCGATCATATCAGCATAATACGGGTAATAATATGAGTTGGATTGATAATAATAAGAGTAATGAGTATAGTAATTGTCGTTCGATCGATCATATCTGCATAATAAGGTTAATAATATGAGTTAGATTGATAATAATAAGAGTAATGAGTATAGTAATTGTCGTACTATCGATCATATAAGCATAATATGGCTAATAATGTGTGTTAGATTGATAATAGTGAGTGCAATAAATATAGTAATTGTCGTTCTATCGCTCATATAAGCTCAATATGGCTAATAATATGAGTTAGATTGATAATAATAAGAGTAATAAGTATAGTAATTGTCGTTCTATCGATCATATAAGCATAATATGGCTAATAATATGAGTTAGATTGATAATAATAAGAGTAATAAGTATATTAATTGTCGTTCTATCGATCATTTAACCATAATATGGCTAATAATATGAGTTAGATTGATAATAATAAGAGTAATAAGTATAGTAATTGTCGTTCTATCGATAATATAAGCATAATATGGCTAATAATATGAGTTAGATTGATAATACTAAGGGTAGTGAGTATAGTAACTCTCGTTCTATCGATCATATAAGCATAATATGGCTAATAATATGAGTTGGATTGATAATAATAAGAGTAATAAGTATAGTAATTGTCGTTCTATCGATCATATAAGCATAATATGGCTAATAATATGAGTTAGATTGATAATACTAAGAGTAGTGAGTATAGTAATTCTCATTCTATCGATCATATAAGCATAATATGGCTAATAATATGAGTTAGATAGATAATAATAAGAGTAATGAGTATAGTAATTGTAGTTCTATCGATCATATCTGCATAATATGGTTAATAATATGAGTTAGATTCATAATAATAAGAGTAATAAGTATAGTAATTGTCGTTCTATCGATTATATCTGCACAATATGGTTAATAATATGAGTTAGATTGATAATAGTGAGTGTAATAAATATAGTAATTGTCGTTCTATCGCTCATATAAGCACAATATGGCTAATAATATGAGTTAGATTGATAATAATAAGAGTAATAAGTATAGTAACTGTCGTTCTATCGATAATATAAGCATAATATGGCTAATAATATGAGTTAGATTGAGAATAATAAGTGTAATAAGTATAGTAATTGTCGTTCTATCGATCATATAAGCATAATATGGGTAATAATATGAGTTGGATTGATAATAATAAGAGTAATGAGTATAGTAATTGTAGTCCTATCGATCATATAAGCATAATATGGCTAATAATATGAGTAAGATTCATAATAATAAGAGTAATAAGTATAGTAATTGTCGTTCTATCGATCATTTAAGCATAATATGGCGAATAATATGAGTTGGGTTGATAAAAATAAGAATAATAAGTATAGTAATTGTCGTTCTATCGATCATATAAGCATAATATGGCTAATAATATGAGTTAGGTTGATAATAATAAGAGTAATAAGTATAGTAAATGTCGTGCTATCGATCATATCTGCATAATATGGTTAATAATATGAGTTAGATTGATAATAGTGAGCGTAATAAGTATAGTAATTGTCGTTCTGTCGATCATATTAGCATAATATGGTTAATAATATGAGTTAGATTGATAATAATAAGAGTAATAAGTATAGTATTTGTCGTCCTATCGATCATATAAGCATAATATGGCTAATAATACGAGTTTGATAGATAATAATAAGAGTAATAAGTATAGTAATTGTCGTTCTATCGATCATATAAGCACAATATGGTTAATAATATGAGTTAGATTGATAATAATAAGAGTAATAAGTATAGTAATTGTTGTTCTCTCGATCATATAAGCATAATATGGCTAATAATATGAGTTAGAGTGATAATACTAAGAGTAGTGAGTATAGTAATTCTCATTCTATCGATCATATAAGCATAATATGGCTAATAATATGAGTTAGATTGATAATAATAACAGTAATAAGTATAGTAATTGCCGTTCTATCGATAATATAAGCATAATATGGCTAATAATATGAGTTTGATTGATAATACTAAGAGTAGTGAGTATAGTAATTGTCGCTCTATCGATCATATAAGCATAATATGGCTAATAATATGAGTTAGATTGATAATAATAAGAGTAATGAGTATAGTAATTGTCGTTCTATCGATCATATAAGCATAATATGGCTAATAATATGAGTTAGATTGATAATAATAAGAGTAATAAGTATAGTAATTGTCGTTCTATCGATTATATCTGCACAATATGGTTAATAATATGAGTTAGATTGATAATAATAAGAGTAATAAGTATAGTAATTGTCGTTATATCGATCATATAACCATAATATGGCTAATAGCATGAGTTAGATTGATAATAATAAGAGTAATGAGTATAGTAATTGTCGTTCTATCGATCATATCTGCATAATATGGTTAATAATATGAGTTAGATTGATAATAGTGAGTGTAATAAATATAGTAATTGTCGTTCTATCGCTCATATAAGCACAATATGGCTAATAATATGAGTTAGATTGATAATAATAAGAGTAATAAGTATAGTAATTGTCGTTCTACCGATCATATAAGCATAATATGGCTAATAATATGAGTTAGATTGATAATAATAAGAGTAATGAGTATAGTAATTGTAGTTCTATCGATCATATCTGCATAATATGGTTAATAATATGAGTTAGATTGATAATAATAAGAGTAATGAGTATAGTAATTGTCGTTCTGTCGATCATATCTGCATAATATGGTTAATAATATGAGTTAGATTGATAATAGTGAGTGTAATAAGTATAGTGAATGTCGTTCTATCGATCATATCAGCATAATACGGGTATTAATATGAGTTGGATTGATAATAATAAGAGTAATGAGTATAGTAATTGTCGTTCTATCGATCATATAAGCATAATATGGCTAATAATATGAGTTAGATTGATAATAATAAGAGTAATAAGTATAGTAATTGTCGTTCTATCGATCATATAAGCATAATATGGCTAATAATGTGAGTTAGATTGATAATAGTGAGTGCAATAAATATAGTAATTGTCGTTCTATCGCTCATATAAGCACAATATGGCTAATAATATGAGTTAGATTGATAATAATAAGAGTAATAAGTATAGTAACTGTCGTTCTATCGATAATATAAGCATAATATGGCTAATAATATGAGTTAGATTGAGAATAATAAGTGTAATAAGTATAGTAATTGTCGTTCTATCGATCATATAAGCATAATATGGGTAATAATATGAGTTGGATTGATAATAATAAGAGTAATGAGTATAGTAATTGTAGTCCTATCGATCATATAAGCATAATATGGCTAATAATATGAGTAAGATTCATAATAATAAGAGTAATAAGTATAGTAATTGTCGTTCTATCGATCATTTAAGCATAATATGGCGAATAATATGAGTTGGGTTGATAAAAATAAGAATAATAAGTATAGTAATTGTCGTTCTATCGATCATATAAGCATAATATGGCTAATAATATGAGTTAGGTTGATAATAATAAGAGTAATAAGTATAGTAAATGTCGTGCTATCGATCATATCTGCATAATATGGTTAATAATATGAGTTAGATTGATAATAGTGAGCGTAATAAGTATAGTAATTGCCGTTCTATCGATAATATAAGCATAATATGGCTAATAATATGAGTTTGATTGATAATACTAAGAGTAGTGAGTATAGTAATTGTCGCTCTATCGATCATATAAGCATAATATGGCTAATAATATGAGTTAGATTGATAATAATAAGAGTAATGAGTATAGTAATTGTCGTTCTATCGATCATATAAGCATAATATGGCTAATAATATGAGTTAGATTTATAATAATAAGAGTAATAAGTATAGTAATTGTCGTTCTATCGATCATATAAGCACAATATGGCTAATAATATGAGTTAGAGTGATAATACTAACAAGGGACATCACCAAGGTGTCACACGCGGATTTTAATGAAATTGACATATGTTGTAGCTTTTTAAAAATCATTTGACACGTATTTTTTTATATCTGCGGACATCCATGTTGAGGGGTTGAAAATAGCCCTCAAAGTTTGGGGTTAAAAACACATTTTCTTTAATATCTCGGAAACTAGAGGGAGTAGGAAGGTAATTTTTTTTTTAAATTGTGTAGTTTTTAGTGAGGAATGTAGTTAGTGTCAAAAATTTCGGGAGAAATTATTTATTTAAATAATATATTAAAAAAATGCACTTTTTTTTCAATTTTTCACCATAAATGCAGTTCGATTTTTTTGCAGCTTTGTATACTAAAAATATGCATCAAAATAGGGGATACGTGTTTTTGGAATTTTTTGTTTATTACAATTTAGCAATAATTATTACATATACAATTTTCTCCTACTTTTTACGGAGAAATAATTTGAGATTTGTTTTCGAAGAGGGTCAGCCCTTTTTATGCGATAATCTGTTACGTTTTTAACAATTAGACAATATCAGATGTTTATTGTGCCATCGGTAGCCAGGGAGGGTCTAACGGGCAGGTATAAATCCGCTGCGGTGCCAGTCGTCACTTTACGGAACATAGGTTTCTATGGTCAATAAAACTTTTAGCTGAAGATATAAGTTTATTTATTTGACTTTTAATAATGAATTTCTTTATTGAATTTTATTATTGTGCATACTATATAGCATAATCTTCAGAAGCAAGCATTCAACTTTTATTACAAAAATCAATTTTTATTACATTGTCTTTTGCGAATAAATTTGTATCTAAATTCAATAAAACTAAAGGATTAGAAATTTTATGAATAAAATTTTTTCAACTTCGAAACCTATTAACATTAAATGGTTGAACAAACGGTAGGGTATTTTTTGCTATTTTTAATATTTCCTGTTTTTTACACTGTTTCTTACCTAGGGATTGATCGTCATAACTTCTTCTTGCTATATCTTTTCCATGAATCAAGAAGCAAAACAGTATTTTCTGGTTCACACGGATCAAAAACATATTGGCGGGTTTTTAAATAAAAGGTTGTTCCATTTCCTCTTAATTCGCAAAAATAGGCAAGAATTAGGCATACGTCAAGTCATTAAATATAACCTCTTGTTGCATTTCTATATCCGTATATGCGCATTCTTTATACATGTCGATTGCATCTGTTATGCTTTGTGCCAGTTTAACTTTGTTTCGATTTATGTGTACTTCCTACTTATTAGAGTTAAATATTTTCATTAAAATGTTTATAACATTAATGGGATTAACATCCATACTTATAAAAAATAAATTTTACAAATGTTCAAAAAGGGAATCAATAATACAATTACCATATACTTATTCATATCCACTTTCCTGCAACAGTATATTTTGAAATAATTTTCGTAAAGAGTTTCATTGGCCATAGAAACCTATGTTCCGTAAAGCAACGACTGGTACCGCAGCGGATTTATACCTCCCCGTTAGACCTTCCCTGGCTACCGATGGCACAATAAACATCTGATATTGTCTAATTGTTAAAAACGTAACAGATTATCGCATAAAAAGGGCTGACCCTCTTCGAAAACAAATCTCAAATTATTTCTCCGTAAAAAGTAGGAGAAAATTGTATATGTAATAATTATTGCTAAATTGTAATAAACAAAAAATTCCAAAAACACGTATCCCCTATTTTGATGCATATTTTTAGTATACAAAGCTGCAAAAAATCGAACTGCATTTATGGTGAAAAATTAAAAAAAAAGTGCATTTTTTTAATATATTATTTAAATAAATAATTTCTCCCGAAATTTTTGACACTAACTAAATTCCTGACTAAAAACTACACAATTTAAAAAAAAATTTACCTTCCTACTCCCTCTAGTTTCCGAGATATTAAAGAAAATGTGTTTTTAACCCCCGACTTTGAGGGCTATTTTCACCCCCTCAACATGGATGTCCGCAGATATAAAAAAATACGGGTCAAATGATTTTTAAAAAGCTACAACATATGTCAATTTCATTAAAATCCGCGTGTGACACCTTGGTGATGTCCCTTGTAAGAGTAGTGAGTATAGTAATTCTCATTCTATCGATCATATAAGCATAATATGGCTAATAATATGAGTTAGATTGATTATAATAAGAGTAATGAGTATAGTAATTGTCGTTCTATCGATCATATAAGCATAATATGGCTAATAATATGAGTTAGATTTATAATAATAAGAGTAATAAGTATAGTAATTGTCGTTCTATCGATCATATAAGCACAATATGGCTAATAATATGAGTTAGATTGATAATAATAAGAGTAATAAGTATAGTAATTGTCGTTCTATCGATTATATCTGCACAATATGGTTAATAATATGAGTTAGATTGATAATAATAAGAGTAATAAGTATAGTAATTGTCGTTATATCGATCATATAACCATAATATGGCTAATAGCATGAGTTAGATTGATAATAATAAGAGTAATTAGTATAGTAATTGTCGTTCTATCGATCATATCTGCATAATATGGTTAATAATATGAGTTAGATTGATAATAGTGAGTGTAATAAATATAGTAATTGTCGTTCTATCGCTCATATGAGCACAATATGGCTAATAATATGAGTTAGATTGATAATAATAAGAGTAATAAGTATAGTAATTGTCGTTCTATCGATCATTTAACCATAATATGGCTAATAATATGAGTTAGATTGATAATAATAAGAGAAATAAGTATAGTAATTGTCGTTCTATCGATCATATCTGCATAATATGGTTAATAATATGAGTTAGAATGATAATAATAAGAGTAATAAGTATATTAATTGTCGTTCTATCGATCATATAAGCATAATATGGCTAATAATATGAGTTGGATTGATAATAATAAGAGTAATAAGTATAGTAATTGTCGTTCTATCGATCATATAAGCATAATATGGCTAATAATATGAGTTAGACTGATAATACTAAGAGTAGTGAGTATAGTAATTCTCATTCTATCGATCATATAAGCATAATATGGCTAATAATATGAGTTAGATAGATAATAATAAGAGTAATGAGTATAGTAATTGTAGTTCTATCGATCATATCTGCATAATATGGTTAATAATATGAGTTAGATTGATAATAATAAGAGTAATGAGTATAGTAATTGTCGTTCTATCGATCATATCTGCATAATATGGTTAATAATATGAGTTAGATTGATAATAGTGAGTGTAATAAATATAGTAATTGTCGTTCTATCGCTCATATAAGCACAATATGGCTAATAATATGAGTTAGATTGATAATAATAAGAGTAATAAGTATAGTAATTGTCGTTCTATCGATCATATAAGCACAATATGGCTAATAATATGAGTTAGATTGATAATAATAAGAGTAATAAGTATAGTAACTGTCGTTCTATCGATCATATCTGCATAATATGGTTAATAATATGAGTTAGAATGATAATAATAAGAGTAATAAGTATATTAATTGTCGTTCTATCGATCATATAAGCATAATATGGCTAATAATATGAGTTGGATTGATAATAATAAGAGTAATAAGTATAGTAATTGTCGTTCTATCGATCATATAAGCATAATATGGCTAATAATATGAGTTAGACTGATAATACTAAGAGTAGTGAGTATAGTAATTCTCATTCTATCGATCATATAAGCATAATATGGCTAATAATATGAGTTAGATAGATAATAATAAGAGTAATGAGTATAGTAATTGTAGTTCTATCGATCATATCTGCATAATATGGTTAATAATATGAGTTAGATTGATAATAATAAGAGTAATGAGTATAGTAATTGTCGTTCTATCGATCATATCTGCATAATATGGTTAATAATATGAGTTAGATTGATAATAGTGAGTGTAATAAATATAGTAATTGTCGTTCTATCGCTCATATAAGCACAATATGGCTAATAATATGAGTTAGATTGATAATAATAAGAGTAATAAGTATAGTAATTGTCGTTCTATCGATCATATAAGCACAATATGGCTAATAATATGAGTTAGATTGATAATAATAAGAGTAATAAGTATAGTAACTGTCGTTCTATCGATCATATCTGCATAATATGGTTAATAATATGAGTTAGATTGATAATAATAAGAGTAATGAGTATAGTAATTGTCGTACTATCGATCATATAAGCATAATATGGCTAATAGCATGAGTTAGATTGATAATAATAAGAGTAATAAGTATAGTAATTGTCGTTCTATCGATCATATAAGCATAATATGGCTAATAATATGAGTTAGATTGATAATAATAAGTGTAATAAGTATAGTAATTGTCGTTCTATCGATCATAATTGCATAATATGGTTAATAATATGAGTTAGATTGATAATAGTAAGAGCAATGAGTATAGTAATTGTCGTACTATCGATCATATAAGCATAGTATGGCTAATAATATGAGTTAGATTGATAATAATAAGTGTAATAAGTATAGTAATTGTCGTTCGATCGATCATATCTGCATAATATGGTTAATAATATGAGTTAGATTGATAATAATAAGAGTAATGAGTATAGCAATTGTCGTTCTATCGATCATATAAGCATAATATGGCTAATAATATGGGTTAGATTTATAATAATAAGAGTAATAAGTATAGTAATTGTCGTTCTATCGATCATATAAGCACAATATGGCTAATAATATGAGTTAGATTGATAATAATAAGAGTAATAAGTATAGTAATTGTCGTTCTATCGATTATATCTGCACAATATGGATAATAATATGAGTTAGATTGATAATAATAAGAGTAATAAGTATAGTAATTGTCGTTATATCGATCATATAACCATAATATGGCTAATAGCATGAGTTAGATTGATAATAATAAGAGTAATGAGTATAGTAATAGTCGTTCTATCGATCATATCTGCATAATATGGTTAATAATATGAGTTAGATTGATAATAGTGAGTGTAATAAATATAGTAATTGTCGTTCTATCGCTCATATAAGCACAATATGGCTAATAATATGAGTTAGATTGATAATAATAAGAGTAATAAGTATAGTAATTGTCGTTCTATCGATCAGATAAGCATAATATGGCTAATAATATGAGTTAGATTGATAATAATAAGAGTAATGAGTATAGTAATTGTAGTTCTATCGATCATATCTGCATAATATGGTTAATAATATGAGTTATAATGATAATAATAAGAGTAATAAGTATAGTAATTGTCGTTCTATCGATCATATCTGCATAATATGGTTAATAATATGAGTTAGATTGATAATAGTGAGTGTAATAAGTATAGTGAATGTCGTTCTATCGATCATATCAGCATAATACGGGTATTAATATGAGTTGGATTGATAATAATAAGAGTAATGAGTATAGTAATTGTAGTTCTATCGATCATATAAGCATAATGTGGCTAATAATATGAGTTAGATTCATAATAATAAGAGTAATAAGTATAGTAATTGTCGTTCTATCGATCATATAAGCAGAATATGGCTAATAATATGAGTTAGATTGATAATAATAAGAGTAATAAGTATAGTAATTGTCGTTCTATCGATTATATCTGCACAATATGGTTAATAATATGAGTTAGATTGATAATAATAAGAGTAATAAGTATAGTAATTGTCGTTATATCGATCATATAACCATAATATGGCTAATAGCATGAGTTAGATTGATAATAATAAGAGTAATGAGTATAGTAATAGTCGTTCTATCGATCATATCTGCATAATATGGTTAATAATATGAGTTAGATTGATAATAGTGAGTGTAATAAATATAGTAATTGTCGTTCTATCGCTCATATAAGCACAATATGGCTAATAATATGAGTTAGATTGATAATAATAAGAGTAATAAGTATAGTAACTGTCGTTCTATCGATAATATAAGCATAATATGGCTAATAATATGAGTTAGATTGAGAATAATAAGTGTAATAAGTATAGTAATTGTCGTTCTATCGATCATATAAGCATAATATGGGTAATAATATGAGTTGGATTGATAATAATAAGAGTAATGAGTATAGTAATTGTAGTCCTATCGATCATATAAGCATAATATGGCTAATAATATGAGTAAGATTCATAATAATAAGAGTAATAAGTATAGTAATTGTCGTTCTATCGATCATTTAAGCATAATATGGCGAATAATATGAGTTGGGTTGATAAAAATAAGAATAATAAGTATAGTAATTGTCGTTCTATCGATCATATAAGCATAATATGGCTAATAATATGAGTTAGGTTGATAATAATAAGAGTAATAAGTATAGTAAATGTCGTGCTATCGATCATATCTGCATAATATGGTTAATAATATGACTTAGATTGATAATAGTGAGCGTAATAAGTATAGTAATTGTCGTTCTGTCGATCATATTAGCATAATATGGTTAATAATATGAGTTAGATTGATAATAATAAGAGTAATAAGTATAGTATTTGTCGTTCTATCGATCATATAAGCATAATATGGCTAATAATACGAGTTAGATAGATAATAATAAGAGTAATAAGTATAGTAATTGTCGTTCTATCGATCATATAAGCACAATATGGTTAATAATATGAGTTAGATTGATAATAATAAGAGTAATAAGTATAGTAATTGTTGTTCTCTCGATCATATAAGCATAATATGGCTAATAATATGAGTTAGAGTGATAATACTAAGAGTAGTGAGTATAGTAATTCTCATTCTATCGATCATATAAGCATAATATGGCTAATAATATGAGTTAGATTGATAATAATAACAGTAATAAGTATAGTAATTGCCGTTCTATCGATAATATAAGCATAATATGGCTAATAATATGAGTTTGATTGATAATACTAAGAGTAGTGAGTATAGTAATTGTCGCTCTATCGATCATATAAGCATAATATGGCTAATAATATGAGTTAGATTGATAATAATAAGAGTAATGAGTATAGTAATTGTCGTTCTATCGATCATATAAGCATAATATGGCTAATAATATGAGTTAGATTTATAATAATAAGAGTAATAAGTATAGTAATTGTCGTTCTATCGATCATATAAGCACAATATGGCTAATAATATGAGTTAGAGTGATAATACTAAGAGTAGTGAGTATAGTAATTCTCATTCTATCGATCATATAAGCATAATATGGCTAATAATATGAGTTAGATTGATAATAATAACAGTAATAAGTATAGTAATTGTCGTTCTATCGATAATATAAGCATAATATGGCTAATAATATGAGTTTGATTGATAATACTAAGAGTAGTGAGTATAGTAATTGTCGTTCTATCGATCATATAAGCATAATATGGCTAATAATATGAGTTAGATCGATTATAATAAGAGTAATGAGTATAGTAATTGTCGTTCTATCGATCATATAAGCATAATATGGCTAATAATATGAGTTAGATTTATAATAATAAGAGTAATAAGTATAGTAATTGTCGTTCTATCGATCATATAAGCACAATATGGCTAATAATATGAGTTAGATTGATAATAATAAGAGTAATAAGTATAGTAATTGTCGTTCTATCGATTATATCTGCACAATATGGTTAATAATATGAGTTAGATTGATAATAATAAGAGTAATAAGTATAGTAATTGTCGTTATATCGATCATATGACCATAATATGGCTAATAGCATGAGTTAGATTGATAATAATAAGAGAAATAAGTATAGTAATTGTCGTTCTATCGATCATATCTGCATAATATGGTTAATAATATGAGTTAGAATGATAATAATAAGAGTAATAAGTATATTAATTGTCGTTCTATCGATCATATAAGCATAATATGGCTGATAATATGAGTTGGATTGATAATAATAAGAGTAATAAGTATAGTAATTGTCGTTCTATCGATCATATAAGCATAATATGGCTAATAATATGAGTTAGACTGATAATACTAAGAGTAGTGAGTATAGTAATTCTCATTCTATCGATCATATAAGCATAATATGGCTAATAATATGAGTTAGATAGATAATAATAAGAGTAATGAGTATAGTAATTGTAGTTCTATCGATCATATCTGCATAATATGGTTAATAATATGAGTTAGATTGATAATAATAAGAGTAATGAGTATAGTAATTGTCGTTCTATCGATCATATAAGCATAATATGGCTAATAATATGAGTTAGATTTATAATAATAAGAGTAATAAGTATAGTAATTGTCGTTCTATCGATCATATAAGCACAATATGGCTAATAATATGAGTTAGATTGATAATAATAAGAGTAATAAGTATAGTAATTGTCGTTCTATCGATTATATCTGCACAATATGGTTAATAATATGAGTTAGATTGATAATAATAAGAGTAATAAGTATAGTAATTGTCGTTATATCGATCATATAACCATAATATGGCTAATAGCATGAGTTAGATTGATAATAATAAGAGTAATGAGTATAGTAATTGTCGTTCTATCGATCATATCTGCATAATATGGTTAATAATATGAGTTAGATTGATAATAGTGAGTGTAATAAATATAGTAATTGTCGTTCTATCGCTCATATAAGCACAATATGGCTAATAATATGAGTTAGATTGATAATAATAAGAGAAATAAGTATAGTAATTGTCGTTCTACCGATCATATAAGCATAATATGGCTAATAATATGAGTTAGATTGATAATAATAAGAGTAATGA
>NW_027473417.1:372928-417956 GCF_050947335.1 Megachile rotundata
TCGATAGAACTACAATTTCTATACTCATTACTCTTATTATTATCAATCCAACTCATGCTATTAGCCATATTATGGTTATATGATCGATATAACGACAATTACTATACTTATTACTCTTATTATTATCAATCTAACTCATATTATTAAGCATATTATGCAGATATGATCGATAGAACGACAATTACTATACTTATTACTCTTATTATTATCAATCTAACTCATATTATTAACCATATTATGCAGATATGATCGATAGAACGACAATTACTATACCCATTACTCTTATTATTATCAATCTAACTCATGCTATTAGCCATATTATGGTTACATGATCGATATAACGACAATTACTATACTTATTACTCTTATTATTATCAATCTAACTCATATTATTAACCATATTATGCAGATATGATCGATAGAACGACAATTACTATACTTATTACTCTTATTATTATCAATCTAACTCATGTTATTAGCCATATTGTGCGTATATGATCGATAGAACGACAATTACTATACTTATTACTCTTATTATTATAAATCTAACTCATATTATTAGCCAGATTATGCTTATATGATCGATAGAACCACAATTACTATACTTATTACTCTTATTATTATGAATCTAACTCATATTATTAGCCACATTATGCTTATATGATCGATAGAACTACAATTACTATACTCATTACTCTTATTATTATCAACACAACTCATATTATTACCCATATTATGCTGATATGATCGATAGAACGACATTCACTATACTTATTACACTCACTATTATCAATCTAACTCATATTATTAACCATATTATGCAGATATGATCGATAGAACGACAATTACTATACTCATTACTCTTATTATTATCAATCTAACTCATGCTATTAGCCATATTATGGTTACATGATCGATATAACGACAATTACTATACTTATTACTCTTATTATTATCAATCTAACTCATATTATTAACCATATTATGCAGATATGATCGATAGAACGACAATTACTATACTTATTACTCTTATTATTATCAATCTAACTGATATTATTAGCCATATTGTGCGTATATGATCGATAGAACGACAATTACTATACTTATTACTCTTATTATTATAAATCTAACTCATATTATTAGCCATATTATGCTTATATGATCGATAGAACGACAATTACTATACTTATTACTCTTATTATTATAAATCTAACTCATATTATTAGCCATATTATGCTTATATGATCGATAGAACGAGAATTACTATACTCACTACTCTTAGTATTATCAATCTAACTCATATTATTAGCCATATTAGGCTTATATGATCGATAGTACGACAATTACTATACTCATTACTCTTATTATTATCAATCTCACTCATATTATTAGCCATATTGTGATTACATGAGCGATAGAACGACAATTACTATATTTATTACACTCACTATTATCAATCTAACTCATATTATTAACCATATTATGCAGATATGATCGATAGAACGACAATTACTATACTCATTACTCTTATTATTATCAATCTAACTCATGCTATTAGCCATATTATGGTTACATGATCGATATAACGACAATTACTATACTTATTACTCTTACTATTATCAATCTAACTCATATTATTAACCATATTATGCAGATATGATCGATAGAACGACAATTACTATACTTATTACTCTTATTATTATCAATCTAACTCATATTATTAGCCATATTGTGCGTATATGATCGATAGAACGACAATTACTATACTTATTACTCTTATTATTAAAAATCTAACTCATATTATTAGCCATATTATGCTTATATGATCGATAGAACGACAATTACTATACTTATTACTCTTATTATAATGAATCTAACTCATATTATTAGCCACATTATGCTTATATGATCGATAGAACTACAATTACTATACTCATTACTCTTATTATTATCAACCCAACTCATATTATTACCCATATTATGCTGATATGATCGATAGAACGACATTCACTATACTTATTACACTCACTATTATCAATCTAACTCATATTATTAGCCATATTATGGTTATATGATCGATAGAACTACAATTACTATACTCATTACTCTTATTATTATCAATCCAACTCATGCTATTAGCCATATTATGGTTATATGATCGATATAACGACAATTACTATACTTATTACTCTTATTATTATCAATCTAACTCATATTATTAAGCATATTATGCAGATATGATCGATAGAACGACAATTACTATACTTATTACTCTTATTATTATAAATCTAACTCATATTATTAGCCATATTATGCTTATATGATCGATAGAACGACAATAACTATACTTATTACTCTTATTATTATAAATCTAACTCATATTATTAGCCATATTATGCTTATATGATCGATAGAACGAGAATTACTATACTCACTACTCTTAGTATTATCAATCTAACTCATATTATTAGCCATATTAGGCTTATATGATCGATAGTACGACAATTACTATACTCATTACTCTTATTATTATCAATCTCACTCATATTATTAGCCATATTGTGATTACATGAGCGATAGAACGACAATTACTATATTTATTACACTCACTATTATCAATCTAACTCATATTATTAACCATATTATGCAGATATGATCGATAGAACGACAATTACTATACTCATTACTCTTATTATTATCAATCTAACTCATGCTATTAGCCATATTATGGTTACATGATCGATATAACGACAATTACTATACTTATTACTCTTATTATTATCAATCTAACTCATATTATTAACCATATTATGCAGATATGATCGATAGAACGACAATTACTATACTTATTACTCTTATTATTATCAATCTAACTGATATTATTAGCCATATTGTGCGTATATGATCGATATAACGACAATTACTATACTTATTACTCTTATTATTATAAATCTAACTCATATTATTAGCCATATTATGCTTATATGATCGATAGAACGACAATTACTATACTTATTACTCTTATTATTATAAATCTAACTCATATTATTAGCCATATTATGCTTATATGATCGATAGAACGAGAATTACTACACTCACTACTCTTAGTATTATCAATCTAACTCATATTATTAGCCATATTAGGCTTATATGATCGATAGTACGACAATTACTATACTCATTACTCTTATTATTATCAATCTCACTCATATTATTAGCCATATTGTGATTACATGAGCGATAGAACGACAATAACTATATTTATTACACTCACTATTATCAATCTAACTCATATTATTAACCATATTATGCAGATATGATCGATAGAACGACAATTACTATACTCATTACTCTTATTATTATCAATCTAACTCATGCTATTAGCCATATTATGGTTACATGATCGATAGAACGAGAATTACTATACTCACTACTCTTAGTATTATCAATCCAACTCATATTATTAGCCATATTATGGTTATATGATCGATAGAACGACAATTACTATACTTATTACTCTTATTATTATCAATCTAACTCATATTATTAGCCATATTGTGCGTATATGATCGATAGAACGACAATTACTATACTTATTACTCTTATTATTATAAATCTAACTCATATTATTAGCCATATTATGCTTATATGATCGATAGAACCACAATTACTATACTTATTACTCTTATTATTATGAATCTAACTCATATTATTAGCCACATTATGCTTATATGATCGATAGAACTACAATTACTATACTCATTACTCTTATTATTATCAACACAACTCATATTATTACCCATATTATGCTGATATGATCGATAGAACGACATTCACTATACTTATTACACTCACTATTATCAATCTAACTCATATTATTAACCATATTATGCAGATATGATCGACAGAACGACAATTACTATACTTATTACTCTTATTATTATGAATCTAACTCATATTATTAGCCACATTATGCTTATATGATCGATAGGACTACAATTACTATACTCATTACTCTTATTATTATCAACCCAACTCATATTATTACCCATATTATGCTGATATGATCGATAGAACGACATTCACTATACTTATTACACTCACTATTATCAATCTAACTCATATTATTAGCCATATTATGGTTATATGATCGATAGAACTACAATTTCTATACTCATTACTCTTATTATTATCAATCCAACTCATGCTATTAGCCATATTATGGTTATATGATCGATATAACGACAATTACTATACTTATTACTCTTATTATTATCAATCTAACTCATATTATTAAGCATATTATGCAGATATGATCGATAGAACGACAATTACTATACTTATTACTCTTATTATTATCAATCTAACTCATATTATTAGCCATATTGTGCTTATATGATCGATAGAACGACAATTACTATACTTATTACTCTTATTATTATCAATCTAACTCATATTATTAGCCATATTGTGCGTATATGATCGATAGAACGACAATTACTATACTTATTACTCTTATTATTATAAATCTAACTCATATTATTAGCCATATTATGCTTATATGATCGATAGAACGACAATTGCTATACTTATTACTCTTATTATTATGAATCTAACTCATATTATTAGCCACATTATGCTTATATGATCGATAGAACTACAATTACTATACTCATTACTCTTATTATTATCAACCCAACTCATATTATTACCCATATTATGCTGATATGATCGATAGAACTACATTCACTATACTTATTACACTCACTGTTATCAATCTAACTCATATTATTAACCATATTATGCAGATATGATCGATAGAACGACAATTACTATACTCATTACTCTTATTATTATCAATCTAACTCATGCTATTAGCCATATTATGGTTACATGATCGATATAACGACAATTACTATACTTATTACTCTTATTATTATCAATCTAACTCATATTATTAACCATATTATGCAGATATGATCGATAGAACGACAATTACTATACTTATTACTCTTATTATTATCAATCCAACTCATGCTATTAGCCATATTATGGTTATATGATCGATATAACGACAATTACTATACTTATTACTCTTATTATTATGAATCTAACTCATACTATTAGCCATATTATGCTTATATGTTCGATAGAACGAGAATTACTATACTCACTACTCTTAGTATTATCAATCTAACTCATATTATTAGCCATATTAGGCTTATATGATCGATAGTACGACAATTACTATACTCATTACTCTTATTATTATCAATCTAACTCATATTATTAGCCATATTGTGATTACATGAGCGATAGAACGACAAGTACTATATTTATTACACTCACTATTATCAATCTAACTCATATTATTAACCATATTATCCAGATATGATCGATAGAACGACAATTACTATACTCATTACTCTTATTATTATCAATCTAACTCATGCTATTAGCCATATTATGGTTACATGATCGATATAACGACAATTACTATACTTATTACTCTTATTATTATCAATCTAACTCATATTATTAACCATATTATGCAGATATGATCGATAGAACGACAATTACTATACTTATTACTCTTATTATTATCAATCTAACTGATATTATTAGCCATATTGTGCGTATATGATCGATAGAACGACAATTACTATACTTATTACTCTTATTATTATAAATCTAACTCATATTATTAGCCATATTATGCTTATATGATCGATAGAACGACAATTACTATACTTATTACTCTTATTATTATAAATCTAACTCATATTATTAGCCATATTATGCTTATATGATCGATAGAACGACAATTACTATACTTATTACTCTTATTGTTATAAATCTAACTCATATTATTAGCCATATTATGCTTATATGATCGATAGAACCACAATTACTATACTTATTACTCTTATTATTATGAATCTAACTCATATTATTAGCCACATTATGCTTATATGATCGATAGGACTACAATTACTATACTCATTACTCTTATTATTATCAACCCAACTCATATTATTACCCATATTATGCTGATATGATCGATAGAACGACATTCACTATACTTATTACACTCACTATTATCAATCTAACTCATATTATTAGCCATATTATGGTTATATGATCGATAGAACTGCAATTTCTATACTCATTACTCTTATTATTATCAATCCAACTCATGCTATTAGCCATATTATGGTTATATGATCGATATAACGACAATTACTATACTTATTACTCTTATTATTATCAACCTAACTCGTATTATTAGCCATATTGTGCTTAAATGATCGATAGAACGACAATTACTATACTTATTACTCTTATTATTATAAATCTAACTCATATTATTAGCCATATTGTGCGTATATGATCGATAGAACGACAATTACTATACTTATTACTCTTATTATTATAAATCTAACTCATATTATTAGCCATATTATGCTTATATGATCGATAGAACGACAATTGCTATACTTATTACTCTTATTATTATGAATCTAACTCATATTATTAGCCACATTATGCTTATATGATCGATAGAACTACAATTACTATACTCATTACTCTTATTATTATCAACCCAACTCATATTATTACCCATATTATGCTGATATGATCGATAGAACGACATTCACTATACTTATTACACTCACTGTTATCAATCTAACTCATATTATTAACCATATTATGCAGATATGATCGATAGAACGACAATTACTATACTCATTACTCTTATTATTATCAATCTAACTCATGCTATTAGCCATATTATGGTTACATGATCGATATAACGACAATTACTATACTTATTACTCTTATTATTATCAATCTAACTCATATTATTAACCATATTATGCAGATATGATCGATAGAACGACAATTACTATACTTATTACTCTTATTATTATCAATCCAACTCATGCTATTAGCCATATTATGGTTATATGATCGATATAACGACAATTACTATACTTATTACTCTTATTATTATCAATCTAACTCATATTATTAAGCATATTATGCAGATATGATCGATAGAACGACAATTACTATACTTATTACTCTTATTATTATCAATCTAACTCATATTATTAGCCATATTGTGCTTATATGATCGATAGAACGACAATTACTATACTTATTACTCTTATTATTATCAATCTAACTCATATTATTAGCCATATTATGCTTATATGATCGATAGAACGAGAATTACTATACTCACTACTCTTAGTATTATCAATCCAACGCATATTATTAGCCATATTATGGTTATATGATCGATAGAACTACAATTACTATACTCATTACTCTTATTATTATCAATCCAACTCATGCTATTAGCCATATTATGGTTATATGATCGATATAACGACAATTACTATACTTATTACTCTTATTATTATCAATCTAACTCATATTATTAAGCATATTATGCAGATATGATCGATAGAACGACAATTACTATACTTATTACTCTTATTATTATCAACCTAACTCATATTATTAGCCATATTGTGCTTAAATGATCGATAGAACGACAATTACTATACTTATTACTCTTATTATTATAAATCTAACTCATATTATTAGCCATATTATGCTTATATGATCGATAGAACGAGAATTACTATACTCACTACTCTTAGTATTATCAATCTAACTCATATTATTAGCCATATTAGGCTTATATGATCGATAGTACGACAATTACTATACTCATTACTCTTATTATTATCAATCTAACTCATATTATTAGCCATATTGTGATTACATGAGCGATAGAACGACAATTACTATATTTATTACACTCACTATTATCAATCTAACTCATATTATTAACCATATTATGCAGATATGATCGATAGAACGACAATTACTATACTCATTACTCTTATTATTATCAATCTAACTCATGCTATTAGCCATATTATGGTTACATGATCGATATAACGACAATTACTATACTTATTACTCTTATTATTATCAATCTAACTCATATTATTAACCATATTATGCAGATATGATCGATAGAACGACAATTACTATACTTATTACTCTTATTATTATCAATCTAACTCATATTATTAGCCATATTGTGCGTATATGATCGATAGAACGACAATTACTATACTTATTACTCTTATTATTATAAATCTAACTCATATTATTAGCCATATTATGCTTATATGATCGATAGAACGACAATTACTATACTTATTACTCTTATTATTATAAATCTAACTCATATTATTAGCCATATTATGCTTATATGATCGATAGAACGAGAATTACTATACTCACTACTCTTATTATTATGAATGTAACTCATATTATTAGCCACATTATGCTTATATGATCGATAGAACTACAATTACTATACTCATTACTCTTATTATTATCAACCCAACTCATATTATTACCCATATTATGCTGATATGATCGATAGAACGACACTCACTATACTTATTACACTCACTGTTATCAATCTAACTCATATTATTAACCATATTATGCAGATATGATCGATAGAACGACAATTACTATACTTATTACTCTTATTATTATCAATCTAACTCATATTATTAGCCATATTATGCTTATATGATCGATAGAACGACAATTACTATACTTATTACTCTTATTATTATCAATCTAACTCATATTATTAGCCATATTGTGATTACATGAGCGATAGAACGACAATTACTATATTTATTACACTCCCCATTGTCAATCTAACTCATATTATTAACCATATTATGCAGATATGATCGATAGAACGACAATTACTATACTCATTACTCTTATTATTATCAATCTAACTCATGCTATTAGCCATATTATGGTTACGTGATCGATATAACGACAATTACTATACTTATTACTCTTATTATTATCAATCTAACTCATATTATTAACCATATTATGCAGATATGATCGATAGAACGACAATTACTATACTTATTACTCTTATTATTATCAATCTAACTCATGTTATTAGCCATATTGTGCGTATATGATCGATAGAACGACAATTACTATACTTATTACTCTTATTATTATAAATCTAACTCATATTATTATCCATATTATGCTTATATGATCGATAGAACCACAATTACTATACTTATTACTCTTATTATTATGAATCTAACTCATATTATTAGCCACATTATGCTTATATGATCGATAGAACTACAATTACTATACTCATTACTCTTATTATTATCAACACAACTCACATTATTACCCATATTATGCTGATATGATCGATAGAACGACATTCACTATACTTATTACACTCACTATTATCAATCTAACTCATATTATTAACCATATTATGCAGATATGATCGATAGAACGACAATTACTATACTTATTACTCTTATTATTATGAATCTAACTCATATTATTAGCCACATTATGCTTATATGATCGATAGAACTACAATTACTATACTCATTACTCTTATTATTATCAACCCAACTCATATTATTACCCATATTATGCTGATATGATCGATAGAACGACATTCACTATACTTATTACACTCACTATTATCAATCTAACTCATATTATTAGCCATATTATGGTTATATGATCGATAGAACTACAATTTCTATACTCATTACTCTTATTATTATCAATCCAACTCATGCTATTAGCCATATTATGGTTATATGATCGATATAACGACAATTACTATACTTATTACTCTTATTATTATCAATCTAACTCATATTATTAAGCATATTATGCAGATATGATCGATAGAACGACAATTACTATACTTATTACTCTTATTATTATCAATCTAACTCATATTATTAACCATATTATGCAGATATGATCGATAGAACGACAATTACTATACCCATTACTCTTATTATTATCAATCTAACTCATGCTATTAGCCATATTATGGTTACATGATCGATATAACGACAATTACTATACTTATTACTCTTATTATTATCAATCTAACTCATATTATTAACCATATTATGCAGATATGATCGATAGAACGACAATTACTATACTTATTACTCTTATTATTATCAATCTAACTCATGTTATTAGCCATATTGTGCGTATATGATCGATAGAACGACAATTACTATACTTATTACTCTTATTATTATAAATCTAACTCATATTATTAGCCAGATTATGCTTATATGATCGATAGAACCACAATTACTATACTTATTACTCTTATTATTATGAATCTAACTCATATTATTAGCCACATTATGCTTATATGATCGATAGAACTACAATTACTATACTCATTACTCTTATTATTATCAACACAACTCATATTATTACCCATATTATGCTGATATGATCGATAGAACGACATTCACTATACTTATTACACTCACTATTATCAATCTAACTCATATTATTAACCATATTATGCAGATATGATCGATAGAACGACAATTACTATACTTATTACTCTTATTATTATGAATCTAACTCATATTATTAGCCACATTATGCTTATATGATCGATAGAACTACAATTACTATACTCATTACTCTTATTATTATCAACCCAACTCATATTATTACCCATATTATGCTGATATGATCGATAGAACGACATTCACTATACTTATTACACTCACTATTATCAATCTAACTCATATTATTAGCCATATTATGCTTATATGATCGATAGAACCACAATTACTATCCTTATTACTCTTATTATTATGAATCTAACTCATATTATTAGCCACATTATGCTTATATGATCGATAGAACTACAATTACTATACTCATTACTCTTATTATTATCAACACAACTCATATTATTACCCATATTATGCTGATATGATCGATAGAACGACATTCACTATACTTATTACACTCACTATTATCAATCTAACTCATATTATTAACCATATTATGCAGATATGATCGATAGAACGACAATTACTATACTTATTACTCTTATTATTATGAATCTAACTCATATTATTAGCCACATTATGCTTATATGATCGATAGAACTACAATTACTATACTCATTACTCTTATTATTATCAACCCAACTCATATTATTACCCATATTATGCTGATATGATCGATAGAACGACATTCACTATACTTATTACACTCACTATTATCAATCTAACTCATATTATTAGCCATATTATGGTTATATGATCGATAGAACTACAATTTCTATACTCATTACTCTTATTATCAATCCAACTCATGCTATTAGCCATATTATGGTTATATGATCGATATAACGACAATTACTATACTTATTACTCTTATTATTATCAATCTAACTCATATTATTAAGCATATTATGCAGATATGATCGATAGAACGACAATTACTATACTTATTACTCTTATTATTATCAATCTAACTCATATTATTAGCCATATTGTGCTTATATGATCGATAGAACGACAATTACTATACTTATTACTCTTATTATTATCAATCTAACTCATATTATTAGCCATATTATGCTTATATGATCGATAGAACGAGAATTACTATACTCACTACTCTTAGTATTATCAATCTAACTCATATTATTAGCCATATTATGGTTACATGATCGATAGAACGACAATTACTATACTTATTACTCTTATTATTATAAATCTAACTCATATTATTAGCCATATTATGCTTATATGATCGATAGAACGACAATTACTATACTTATTACTCTTATTATTATGAATCTAACTCATATTATTAGCCACATTATGCTTATATGATCGATAGAACTACAATTACTATACTCATTACTCTTATTATTATCAACCCAACTCATATTATTACCCATATTATGCTGATATGATCGATAGAACGACATTCACTATACTTATTACACTCACTATTATCAATCTAACTCATATTATTAGCCATATTATGGTTATATGATCGATAGAACTACAATTACTATACTCATTACTCTTATTATTATCAATCCAACTCATGCTATTAGCCATATTATGGTTATATGATCGATATAACGACAATTACTATACTTATTACTCTTATTATTATCAATCTAACTCATATTATTAAGCATATTATGCAGATATGATCGATAGAACGACAATTACTATACTTATTACTCTTATTATTATCAATCTAACTCATATTATTAACCATATTATGCAGATATGATCGATCGAACGACAATTACTATACTCATTACTCTTATTATTATCAATCTAACTCATATTATTAGCCATATTGTGATTACATGAGCGATAGAACGACAATTACTATATTTATTACACTCACTATTATCAATCTAACTCATATTATTAACCATATTAGGCAGATATGATCGATAGAACGACAATTACTATACCCATTACTCTTATTATTATCAATCTAACTCATGCTATTAGCCATATTATGGTTGCATGATCGATATAACGACAATTACTATACTTATTACTCTTATTATTATCAATCTAACTCATATTATTAACCATATTATGCAGATATGATCGATAGAACGACAATTACTATACTTATTACTCTTATTATTATCAATCGAACTCATATTATTAGCCACATTATGCTTATATGATCGATAGAACTACAATTACTATACTCATTACTCTTATTATTATCAACCCAACTCATATTATTACCCATATTATGCTGATATGATCGATAGAACGACATTCACTATACTTATTACACTCACTATTATCAATCTAACTCATATTATTAACCATATTATGCAGATATGATCGATAGAACGACAATTACTATACTTATTACTCTTATTATTATCAATCTAACTCATATTATTAACCATATTATGCAGATATGATCGATCGAACGACAATTACTATACTTATTACTCTTATTATTATAAATCTAACTCATATTATTAGCCATATTATGCTTATATGATCGATAGAACGACAATTGCTATACTTATTACTCTTATTATTATGAATCTAACTCATATTATTAGCCACATTATGCTTATATGATCGATAGAACTACAATTACTATACTCATTACTCTTATTATTATCAACCCAACTCATATTATTACCCATATTATGCTGATATGATCGATAGAACGACATTCACTATACTTATTACACTCACTGTTATCAATCTAACTCATATTATTAACCATATTATGCAGATATGATCGATAGAACGACAATTACTATACTTATTACTCTTATTATTATCAATTTAACTCATATTATTAACCATATTATGCAGATATGATCGATCGAACGACAATTACTATACTTCTTACACTTATTATTATCAATCTAACTCATATTATTAGCCATATTAGGCTTATATGATCGATAGTACGACAATTACTATACTCATTACTCTTATTATTATCAATCTAACTCATATTATTAGCCATATTGTGATTACATGAGCGATAGAACGACAATTACTATATTTATTACACTCACTATTATCAATCTAACTCATATTATTAACCATATTATGCAGATATGATCGATAGAACGACAATTACAATACCCATTACTCTTATTATTATCAATCTAACTCATGCTATTAGCCATATTATGGTTACATGATCGATATAACGACAATTACTATACTTATTACTCTTATTATTATCAATCTAACTCATATTATTAACCATATTATGCAGATATGATCGATAGAACGACAATTACTATACTTATTACTCTTATTATTATCAATCTAACTCATATTATCAGCCATATTATGCTTATATGATCGATAGAACGAGAATTACTATACTCACTACTCTTAGTATTATCAATCTAACTCATATTATTAGCCATATTATGGTTATATGATCGATAGAACTACAATTACTATACTCATTACTCTTATTATTATCAATCCAACTCATGCTATTAGCCATATTATGGTTATATGATCGATATAACGACAATTACTATACTTATTACTCTTATTATTATCAACCTAACTCGTATTATTAGCCATATTGTGCTTAAATGATCGATAGAACGACAATTACTATACTTATTACTCTTATTATTATAAATCTAACTCATATTATTAGCCATATTGTGCGTATATGATCGATAGAACGACAATTACTATACTTATTACTCTTATTATTATAAATCTAACTCATATTATTAGCCATATTATGCTTATATGATCGATAGAACGACAATTGCTATACTTATTACTCTTATTATTATGAATCTAACTCATATTATTAGCCACATTATGCTTATATGATCGATAGAACTACAATTACTATACTCATTACTCTTATTATTATCAACCCAACTCATATTATTACCCATATTATGCTGATATGATCGATAGAACGACATTCACTATACTTATTACACTCACTGTTATCAATCTAACTCATATTATTAACCATATTATGCAGATATGATCGATAGAACGACAATTACTATACTCATTACTCTTATTATTATCAATCTAACTCATGCTATTAGCCATATTATGGTTACATGATCGATATAACGACAATTACTATACTTATTACTCTTATTATTATCAATCTAACTCATATTATTAACCATATTATGCAGATATGATCGATAGAACGACAATTACTATACTTATTACTCTTATTATTATCAATCCAACTCATGCTATTAGCCATATTATGGTTATATGATCGATATAACGACAATTACTATACTTATTACTCTTATTATTATCAATCTAACTCATATTATTAAGCATATTATGCAGATATGATCGATAGAACGACAATTACTATACTTATTACTCTTATTATTATCAATCTAACTCATATTATTAGCCATATTGTGCTTATATGATCGATAGAACGACAATTACTATACTTATTACTCTTATTATTATCAATCTAACTCATATTATTAGCCATATTATGCTTATATGATCGATAGAACGAGAATTACTATACTCACTACTCTTAGTATTATCAATCCAACTCATATTATTAGCCATATTATGGTTATATGATCGATAGAACTACAATTACTATACTCATTACTCTTATTATTATCAATCCAACTCATGCTATTAGCCATATTATGGTTATATGATCGATATAACGACAATTACTATACTTATTACTCTTATTATTATCAATCTAACTCATATTATTAAGCATATTATGCAGATATGATCGATAGAACGACAATTACTATACTTATTACTCTTATTATTATCAACCTAACTCATATTATTAGCCATATTGTGCTTAAATGATCGATAGAACGACAATTACTATACTTATTACTCTTATTATTATAAATCTAACTCATATTATTAGCCATATTATGCTTATATGATCGATAGAACGAGAGTTACTATACTCACTACTCTTAGTATTATCAATCTAACTCATATTATTAGCCATATTAGGCTTATATGATCGATAGTACGACAATTACTATACTCATTACTCTTGTTATTATCAATCTCACTCATATTATTAGCCATATTGTGATTACATGAGCGATAGAACGACAATTACTATATTTATTACACTCACTATTATCAATCTAACTCATATTATTAACCATATTATGCAGATATGATCGATAGAACGACAATTACTATACTCATTACTCTTATTATTATCAATCTAACTCATGCTATTAGCCATATTATGATTACATGATCGATATAACGACAATCACTATACTTATTACTCTTACTATTATCAATCTAACTCATATTATGAACCATATTATGCAGATATGATCGATAGAACGACAATTACTATACTCATTACTCTTATTATTATCAATCTAACTCATGCTATTAGCCATATTATGATTACATGATCGATATAACGACAATCACTATACTTATTACTCTTACTATTATCAATCTAACTCATATTATTAACCATATTATGCAGATATGATCGATAGAACGACAATTACTATACTTATTACTCTTATTATTATCAATCTAACTCATATTATTAGCCATATTGTGCGTATATGATCGATAGAACGACAATTACTATACTTATTACTCTTATTATTATAAATCTAACTCATATTATTAGCCATATTATGCTTATATGATCGATAGAACCACAATTACTATACTTATTACTCTTATTATTATGAATCTAACTCATATTATTAGCCACATTATGCTTATATGATCGATAGAACTACAATTACTATACTCATTACTCTTATTATTATCAACACAACTCATATTATTACCCATATTATGCTGATATGATCGATAGAACGACATTCACTATACTTATTACACTCACTATTATCAATCTAACTCATATTATTAACCATATTATGCAGATATGATCGATAGAACGACAATTACTATACTTATTACTCTTATCATTATCAATCTAACTCATATTATTAGCCATATTGTGCTTATATGATCGATAGAACGACAATTACTATACTTATTACTCTTATTATTATCAATCTAACTCATATTATTAGCCATATTATGCTTATATGATCGATAGAACGAGAATTACTATACTCACTACTCTTAGTATTATCAATCCAACTCATATTATTAGCCATATTATGGTTATATGATCGATAGAACTACAATTACTATACTCATTACTCTTATTATTATCAATCCAACTCATGCTATTAGCCATATTATGGTTATATGATCGATATAACGACAATTACTATACTTATTACTCTTATTATTATCAATCTAACTCATATTATTAAGCATATTATGCAGATATGATCGATAGAACGACAATTACTATACTTATTACTCTTATTATTATCAACCTAACTCATATTATTAGCCATATTGTGCTTAAATGATCGATAGAACGACAATTACTATACTTATTACTCTTATTATTATAAATCTAACTCATATTATTAGCCATATTATGCTTATATGATCGATAGAACGAGAATTACTATACTCACTACTCTTAGTATTATCAATCTAACTCATATTATTAGCCATATTAGGCTTATATGATCGATAGTACGACAATTACTATACTCATTACTCTTATTATTATCAATCTCACTCATATTATTAGCCATATTGTGATTACATGAGCGATAGAACGACAATTACTATATTTATTACACTCACTATTATCAATCTAACTCATATTATTAACCATATTATGCAGATATGATCGATAGAACGACAATTACTATACTCATTACTCTTATTATTATCAATCTAACTCATGCTATTAGCCATATTATGGTTACATGATCGATATAACGACAATTACTATACTTATTACTCTTACTATTATCAATCTAACTCATATTATTAACCATATTATGCAGATATGATCGATAGAACGACAATTACTATACTTATTACTCTTATTATTATCAATCTAACTCATATTATTAGCCATATTGTGCGTATATGATCGATAGAACGACAATTACTATACTTATTACTCTTATTATTAAAAATCTAACTCATATTATTAGCCATATTATGCTTATATGATCGATAGAACGACAATTACTATACTTATTACTCTTATTATAATGAATCTAACTCATATTATTAGCCACATTATGCTTATATGATCGATAGAACTACAATTACTATACTCATTACTCTTATTATTATCAACCCAACTCATATTATTACCCATATTATGCTGATATGATCGATAGAACGACATTCACTATACTTATTACACTCACTATTATCAATCTAACTCATATTATTAGCCATATTATGGTTATATGATCGATAGAACTACAATTACTATACTCATTACTCTTATTATTATCAATCCAACTCATGCTATTAGCCATATTATGGTTATATGATCGATATAACGACAATTACTATACTTATTACTCTTATTATTATCAATCTAACTCATATTATTAAGCATATTATGCAGATATGATCGATAGAACGACAATTACTATACTTATTACTCTTATTATTATAAATCTAACTCATATTATTAGCCATATTATGCTTATATGATCGATAGAACGACAATAACTATACTTATTACTCTTATTATTATAAATCTAACTCATATTATTAGCCATATTATGCTTATATGATCGATAGAACGAGAATTACTATACTCACTACTCTTAGTATTATCAATCTAACTCATATTATTAGCCATATTAGGCTTATATGATCGATAGTACGACAATTACTATACTCATTACTCTTATTATTATCAATCTCACTCATATTATTAGCCATATTGTGATTACATGAGCGATAGAACGACAATTACTATATTTATTACACTCACTATTATCAATCTAACTCATATTATTAACCATATTATGCAGATATGATCGATAGAACGACAATTACTATACTCATTACTCTTATTATTATCAATCTAACTCATGCTATTAGCCATATTATGGTTACATGATCGATATAACGACAATTACTATACTTATTACTCTTATTATTATCAATCTAACTCATATTATTAACCATATTATGCAGATATGATCGATAGAACGACAATTACTATACTTATTACTCTTATTATTATCAATCTAACTGATATTATTAGCCATATTGTGCGTATATGATCGATATAACGACAATTACTATACTTATTACTCTTATTATTATAAATCTAACTCATATTATTAGCCATATTATGCTTATATGATCGATAGAACGACAATTACTATACTTATTACTCTTATTATTATAAATCTAACTCATATTATTAGCCATATTATGCTTATATGATCGATAGAACGAGAATTACTACACTCACTACTCTTAGTATTATCAATCTAACTCATATTATTAGCCATATTAGGCTTATATGATCGATAGTACGACAATTACTATACTCATTACTCTTATTATTATCAATCTCACTCATATTATTAGCCATATTGTGATTACATGAGCGATAGAACGACAATAACTATATTTATTACACTCACTATTATCAATCTAACTCATATTATTAACCATATTATGCAGATATGATCGATAGAACGACAATTACTATACTCATTACTCTTATTATTATCAATCTAACTCATGCTATTAGCCATATTATGGTTACATGATCGATAGAACGAGAATTACTATACTCACTACTCTTAGTATTATCAATCCAACTCATATTATTAGCCATATTATGGTTATATGATCGATAGAACGACAATTACTATACTTATTACTCTTATTATTATCAATCTAACTCATATTATTAGCCATATTGTGCGTATATGATCGATAGAACGACAATTACTATACTTATTACTCTTATTATTATAAATCTAACTCATATTATTAGCCATATTATGCTTATATGATCGATAGAACCACAATTACTATACTTATTACTCTTATTATTATGAATCTAACTCATATTATTAGCCACATTATGCTTATATGATCGATAGAACTACAATTACTATACTCATTACTCTTATTATTATCAACACAACTCATATTATTACCCATATTATGCTGATATGATCGATAGAACGACATTCACTATACTTATTACACTCACTATTATCAATCTAACTCATATTATTAACCATATTATGCAGATATGATCGACAGAACGACAATTACTATACTTATTACTCTTATTATTATGAATCTAACTCATATTATTAGCCACATTATGCTTATATGATCGATAGGACTACAATTACTATACTCATTACTCTTATTATTATCAACCCAACTCATATTATTACCCATATTATGCTGATATGATCGATAGAACGACATTCACTATACTTATTACACTCACTATTATCAATCTAACTCATATTATTAGCCATATTATGGTTATATGATCGATAGAACTACAATTTCTATACTCATTACTCTTATTATTATCAATCCAACTCATGCTATTAGCCATATTATGGTTATATGATCGATATAACGACAATTACTATACTTATTACTCTTATTATTATCAATCTAACTCATATTATTAAGCATATTATGCAGATATGATCGATAGAACGACAATTACTATACTTATTACTCTTATTATTATCAATCTAACTCATATTATTAGCCATATTGTGCTTATATGATCGATAGAACGACAATTACTATACTTATTACTCTTATTATTATCAATCTAACTCATATTATTAGCCATATTGTGCGTATATGATCGATAGAACGACAATTACTATACTTATTACTCTTATTATTATAAATCTAACTCATATTATTAGCCATATTATGCTTATATGATCGATAGAACGACAATTGCTATACTTATTACTCTTATTATTATGAATCTAACTCATATTATTAGCCACATTATGCTTATATGATCGATAGAACTACAATTACTATACTCATTACTCTTATTATTATCAACCCAACTCATATTATTACCCATATTATGCTGATATGATCGATAGAACTACATTCACTATACTTATTACACTCACTGTTATCAATCTAACTCATATTATTAACCATATTATGCAGATATGATCGATAGAACGACAATTACTATACTCATTACTCTTATTATTATCAATCTAACTCATGCTATTAGCCATATTATGGTTACATGATCGATATAACGACAATTACTATACTTATTACTCTTATTATTATCAATCTAACTCATATTATTAACCATATTATGCAGATATGATCGATAGAACGACAATTACTATACTTATTACTCTTATTATTATCAATCCAACTCATGCTATTAGCCATATTATGGTTATATGATCGATATAACGACAATTACTATACTTATTACTCTTATTATTATGAATCTAACTCATACTATTAGCCATATTATGCTTATATGTTCGATAGAACGAGAATTACTATACTCACTACTCTTAGTATTATCAATCTAACTCATATTATTAGCCATATTAGGCTTATATGATCGATAGTACGACAATTACTATACTCATTACTCTTATTATTATCAATCTAACTCATATTATTAGCCATATTGTGATTACATGAGCGATAGAACGACAAGTACTATATTTATTACACTCACTATTATCAATCTAACTCATATTATTAACCATATTATCCAGATATGATCGATAGAACGACAATTACTATACTCATTACTCTTATTATTATCAATCTAACTCATGCTATTAGCCATATTATGGTTACATGATCGATATAACGACAATTACTATACTTATTACTCTTATTATTATCAATCTAACTCATATTATTAACCATATTATGCAGATATGATCGATAGAACGACAATTACTATACTTATTACTCTTATTATTATCAATCTAACTGATATTATTAGCCATATTGTGCGTATATGATCGATAGAACGACAATTACTATACTTATTACTCTTATTATTATAAATCTAACTCATATTATTAGCCATATTATGCTTATATGATCGATAGAACGACAATTACTATACTTATTACTCTTATTATTATAAATCTAACTCATATTATTAGCCATATTATGCTTATATGATCGATAGAACGACAATTACTATACTTATTACTCTTATTGTTATAAATCTAACTCATATTATTAGCCATATTATGCTTATATGATCGATAGAACCACAATTACTATACTTATTACTCTTATTATTATGAATCTAACTCATATTATTAGCCACATTATGCTTATATGATCGATAGGACTACAATTACTATACTCATTACTCTTATTATTATCAACCCAACTCATATTATTACCCATATTATGCTGATATGATCGATAGAACGACATTCACTATACTTATTACACTCACTATTATCAATCTAACTCATATTATTAGCCATATTATGGTTATATGATCGATAGAACTGCAATTTCTATACTCATTACTCTTATTATTATCAATCCAACTCATGCTATTAGCCATATTATGGTTATATGATCGATATAACGACAATTACTATACTTATTACTCTTATTATTATCAACCTAACTCGTATTATTAGCCATATTGTGCTTAAATGATCGATAGAACGACAATTACTATACTTATTACTCTTATTATTATAAATCTAACTCATATTATTAGCCATATTGTGCGTATATGATCGATAGAACGACAATTACTATACTTATTACTCTTATTATTATAAATCTAACTCATATTATTAGCCATATTATGCTTATATGATCGATAGAACGACAATTGCTATACTTATTACTCTTATTATTATGAATCTAACTCATATTATTAGCCACATTATGCTTATATGATCGATAGAACTACAATTACTATACTCATTACTCTTATTATTATCAACCCAACTCATATTATTACCCATATTATGCTGATATGATCGATAGAACGACATTCACTATACTTATTACACTCACTGTTATCAATCTAACTCATATTATTAACCATATTATGCAGATATGATCGATAGAACGACAATTACTATACTCATTACTCTTATTATTATCAATCTAACTCATGCTATTAGCCATATTATGGTTACATGATCGATATAACGACAATTACTATACTTATTACTCTTATTATTATCAATCTAACTCATATTATTAACCATATTATGCAGATATGATCGATAGAACGACAATTACTATACTTATTACTCTTATTATTATCAATCCAACTCATGCTATTAGCCATATTATGGTTATATGATCGATATAACGACAATTACTATACTTATTACTCTTATTATTATCAATCTAACTCATATTATTAAGCATATTATGCAGATATGATCGATAGAACGACAATTACTATACTTATTACTCTTATTATTATCAATCTAACTCATATTATTAGCCATATTGTGCTTATATGATCGATAGAACGACAATTACTATACTTATTACTCTTATTATTATCAATCTAACTCATATTATTAGCCATATTATGCTTATATGATCGATAGAACGAGAATTACTATACTCACTACTCTTAGTATTATCAATCCAACGCATATTATTAGCCATATTATGGTTATATGATCGATAGAACTACAATTACTATACTCATTACTCTTATTATTATCAATCCAACTCATGCTATTAGCCATATTATGGTTATATGATCGATATAACGACAATTACTATACTTATTACTCTTATTATTATCAATCTAACTCATATTATTAAGCATATTATGCAGATATGATCGATAGAACGACAATTACTATACTTATTACTCTTATTATTATCAACCTAACTCATATTATTAGCCATATTGTGCTTAAATGATCGATAGAACGACAATTACTATACTTATTACTCTTATTATTATAAATCTAACTCATATTATTAGCCATATTATGCTTATATGATCGATAGAACGAGAATTACTATACTCACTACTCTTAGTATTATCAATCTAACTCATATTATTAGCCATATTAGGCTTATATGATCGATAGTACGACAATTACTATACTCATTACTCTTATTATTATCAATCTAACTCATATTATTAGCCATATTGTGATTACATGAGCGATAGAACGACAATTACTATATTTATTACACTCACTATTATCAATCTAACTCATATTATTAACCATATTATGCAGATATGATCGATAGAACGACAATTACTATACTCATTACTCTTATTATTATCAATCTAACTCATGCTATTAGCCATATTATGGTTACATGATCGATATAACGACAATTACTATACTTATTACTCTTATTATTATCAATCTAACTCATATTATTAACCATATTATGCAGATATGATCGATAGAACGACAATTACTATACTTATTACTCTTATTATTATCAATCTAACTCATATTATTAGCCATATTGTGCGTATATGATCGATAGAACGACAATTACTATACTTATTACTCTTATTATTATAAATCTAACTCATATTATTAGCCATATTATGCTTATATGATCGATAGAACGACAATTACTATACTTATTACTCTTATTATTATAAATCTAACTCATATTATTAGCCATATTATGCTTATATGATCGATAGAACGAGAATTACTATACTCACTACTCTTATTATTATGAATGTAACTCATATTATTAGCCACATTATGCTTATATGATCGATAGAACTACAATTACTATACTCATTACTCTTATTATTATCAACCCAACTCATATTATTACCCATATTATGCTGATATGATCGATAGAACGACACTCACTATACTTATTACACTCACTGTTATCAATCTAACTCATATTATTAACCATATTATGCAGATATGATCGATAGAACGACAATTACTATACTTATTACTCTTATTACTATCAATCTAACTCATATTATTAGCCATATTATGCTTATATGATCGATAGAACGACAATTACTATACTTATTACTCTTATTATTATCAATCTAACTCATATTATTAGCCATATTGTGATTACATGAGCGATAGAACGACAATTACTATATTTATTACACTCCCCATTGTCAATCTAACTCATATTATTAACCATATTATGCAGATATGATCGATAGAACGACAATTACTATACTCATTACTCTTATTATTATCAATCTAACTCATGCTGTTAGCCATATTATGGTTACGTGATCGATATAACGACAATTACTATACTTATTACTCTTATTATTATCAATCTAACTCATATTATTAACCATATTATGCAGATATGATCGATAGAACGACAATTACTATACTTATTACTCTTATTATTATCAATCTAACTCATGTTATTAGCCATATTGTGCGTATATGATCGATAGAACGACAATTACTATACTTATTACTCTTATTATTATAAATCTAACTCATATTATTATCCATATTATGCTTATATGATCGATAGAACCACAATTACTATACTTATTACTCTTATTATTATGAATCTAACTCATATTATTAGCCACATTATGCTTATATGATCGATAGAACTACAATTACTATACTCATTACTCTTATTATTATCAACACAACTCACATTATTACCCATATTATGCTGATATGATCGATAGAACGACATTCACTATACTTATTACACTCACTATTATCAATCTAACTCATATTATTAACCATATTATGCAGATATGATCGATAGAACGACAATTACTATACTTATTACTCTTATTATTATGAATCTAACTCATATTATTAGCCACATTATGCTTATATGATCGATAGAACTACAATTACTATACTCATTACTCTTATTATTATCAACCCAACTCATATTATTACCCATATTATGCTGATATGATCGATAGAACGACATTCACTATACTTATTACACTCACTATTATCAATCTAACTCATATTATTAGCCATATTATGGTTATATGATCGATAGAACTACAATTTCTATACTCATTACTCTTATTATTATCAATCCAACTCATGCTATTAGCCATATTATGGTTATATGATCGATATAACGACAATTACTATACTTATTACTCTTATTATTATCAATCTAACTCATATTATTAAGCATATTATGCAGATATGATCGATAGAACGACAATTACTATACTTATTACTCTTATTATTATCAATCTAACTCATATTATTAACCATATTATGCAGATATGATCGATAGAACGACAATTACTATACCCATTACTCTTATTATTATCAATCTAACTCATGCTATTAGCCATATTATGGTTACATGATCGATATAACGACAATTACTATACTTATTACTCTTATTATTATCAATCTAACTCATATTATTAACCATATTATGCAGATATGATCGATAGAACGACAATTACTATACTTATTACTCTTATTATTATCAATCTAACTCATGTTATTAGCCATATTGTGCGTATATGATCGATAGAACGACAATTACTATACTTATTACTCTTATTATTATAAATCTAACTCATATTATTAGCCAGATTATGCTTATATGATCGATAGAACCACAATTACTATACTTATTACTCTTATTATTATGAATCTAACTCATATTATTAGCCACATTATGCTTATATGATCGATAGAACTACAATTACTATACTCATTACTCTTATTATTATCAACACAACTCATATTATTACCCATATTATGCTGATATGATCGATAGAACGACATTCACTATACTTATTACACTCACTATTATCAATCTAACTCATATTATTAACCATATTATGCAGATATGATCGATAGAACGACAATTACTATACTTATTACTCTTATTATTATGAATCTAACTCATATTATTAGCCACATTATGCTTATATGATCGATAGAACTACAATTACTATACTCATTACTCTTATTATTATCAACCCAACTCATATTATTACCCATATTATGCTGATATGATCGATAGAACGACATTCACTATACTTATTACACTCACTATTATCAATCTAACTCATATTATTAGCCATATTATGCTTATATGATCGATAGAACCACAATTACTATACTTATTACTCTTATTATTATGAATCTAACTCATATTATTAGCCACATTATGCTTATATGATCGATAGAACTACAATTACTATACTCATTACTCTTATTATTATCAACACAACTCATATTATTACCCATATTATGCTGATATGATCGATAGAACGACATTCACTATACTTATTACACTCACTATTATCAATCTAACTCATATTATTAACCATATTATGCAGATATGATCGATAGAACGACAATTACTATACTTATTACTCTTATTATTATGAATCTAACTCATATTATTAGCCACATTATGCTTATATGATCGATAGAACTACAATTACTATACTCATTACTCTTATTATTATCAACCCAACTCATATTATTACCCATATTATGCTGATATGATCGATAGAACGACATTCACTATACTTATTACACTCACTATTATCAATCTAACTCATATTATTAGCCATATTATGGTTATATGATCGATAGAACTACAATTTCTATACTCATTACTCTTATTATTATCAATCCAACTCATGCTATTAGCCATATTATGGTTATATGATCGATATAACGACAATTACTATACTTATTACTCTTATTATTATCGATCTAACTCATATTATTAAGCATATTATGCAGATATGATCGATAGAACGACAATTACTATACTTATTACTCTTATTATTATCAATCTAACTCATATTATTAGCCATATTGTGCTTATATGATCGATAGAACGACAATTACTATACTTATTACTCTTATTATTATCAATCTAACTCATATTATTAGCCATATTATGCTTATATGATCGATAGAACGAGAATTACTATACTCACTACTCTTAGTATTATCAATCTAACTCATATTATTAGCCATATTATGGTTATATGATCGATAGAACTACAATTACTATACTCATTACTCTTATTATTATCAATCCAACTCATGCTATTAGCCATATTATGGTTATATGATCGATATAACGACAATTACTATACTTATTACTCTTATTATTATCAATCTAACTCATATTATTAAGCATATTATGCAGATATGATCGATAGAACGACAATTACTATACTTATTACTCTTATTATTATCAACCTAACTCATATTATTAGCCATATTGTGCTTATATGATCGATAGAACGACAATTACTATACTTATTACTCTTATTATTATAAATCTAACTCATATTATTAGCCATATTATGCTTATATGATCGATAGAACGAGAATTACTATACTCACTACTCTTAGTATTATCAATCTAACTCATATTATTGGCCATATTAGGCTTATATGATCGATAGTACGACAATTACTATACTCATTACTCTTATTATTATCAATCTAACTCATGCTATTAGCCATATTATGGTTATATGATCGATATAACGACAATTACTATACTTATTACTCTTATTATTATCAATCTAACTCATATTATTAAGCATATTATGCAGATATGATCGATAGAACGACAATTACTATACTTATTACTCTTATTATTATCAATCTAACTCATATTATTAGCCATATTGTGCTTATATGATCGATAGAACGACAATTACTATACTTATTACTCTTATTATTATCAATCCAACTCATGCTATTAGCCATATTATGGTTATATGATCGATATAACGACAATTACTATACTTATTACTCTTATTATTATCAATCTAACTCATATTATTAAGCATATTATGCAGATATGATCGATAGAACGACAATTACTATACTTATTACTCTTATTATTATCAATCTAACTCATATTATTAGCCATATTGTGATTACATGAGCGATAGAACGACAATTACTATATTTATTACACTCCCTATTGTCAATCTAACTCATATTATTAACCATATTATGCAGATATGATCGATAGAACGACAATTACTATACTCATTACTCTTATTATTATCAATCTAACTCATGCTATTAGCCATATTATGGTTACATGATCGATATAACGACAATTACTATACTTATTACTCTTATTATTATCAATCTAACTCATATTATTAACCATATTATGCAGATATGATCGATAGAACGACAATTACTATACTTATTACTCTTATTATTATCAATCTAACTCATGTTATTAGCCATATTGTGCGTATATGATCGATAGAACGACAATTACTATACTCATTACTCTTATTATTATCAACCCAACTCATATTATTACCCATATTATGCTGATATGATCGATAGAACGACATTCACTATACTTATTACACTCACTATTATCAATCTAACTCATATTATTAGCCATATTATGGTTATATGATCGATAGAACTACAATTACTATACTCATTACTCTTATTATTATCAATCCAACTCATGCTATTAGCCATATTATGGTTATATGATCGATATAACGACAATTACTATACTTATTACTCTTATTATTATCAATCTAACTCATATTATTAAGCATATTATGCAGATATGATCGATAGAACGACAATTACTATACTTATTACTCTTATTATTATCAATCTAACTCATTTTATTAACCATATTATGCAGATATGATCGATCGAACGACAATTACTATACTCATTAGTCTTATTATTATCAATCTAACTCATATTATTAGCCATATTGTGATTACATGAGCGATAGAACGACAATTACTATATTTATTACACTCACTATTATCAATCTAACTCATATTATTAACCATATTATGCAGATATGATCGATAGAACGACAATTACTATACCCATTACTCTTATTATTATCAATCTAACTCATGCTATTAGCCATATTATGGTTACATGATCGATATAACGACAATTACTATTCTTATTACTCTTATTATTATGAATCTAACTCATATTATTAGCCACATTATTCTTATATGATCGATAGAACTACAATTACTATACTCATTACTCTTATTATTATCAACCCAACTCATATTATTACCCATATTATGCTGATATGATCGATAGAACGACATTCACTATACTTATTACACTCACTATTATCAATCTAACACATATTATTAACCATATTATGCAGATATGATCGATAGAACGACAATTACTATACTTATTACTCTTATTATTATCAATCTAACTCATATTATTAGCCATATTATGCTTATATGATCGATAGAACGACAATTACTATACTTATTACTCTTATTATTATCAATCTAACTCATATTATTAGCCATATTGTGATTACATGAGCGATAGAACGACAATTACTATATTTATTACACTCCCTATTGTCAATCTAACTCATATTATTAACCATATTATGCAGATATGATCGATAGAACGACAATTACTATACTCATTACTCTTATTATTATCAATCTAACTCATGCTATTAGCCATATTATGGTTACGTGATCGATATAACGACAATTACTATACTTATTACTCTTATTATTATCAATCTAACTCATATTATTAACCATATTATGCAGATATGATCGATAGAACGACAATTACTATACTTATTACTCTTATTATTATCAATCTAACTCATGTTATTAGCCATATTGTGCGTATATGATCGATAGAACGACAATTACTATACTTATTACTCTTATTATTATAAATCTAACTCATATTATTATCCATATTATGCTTATATGATCGATAGAACCACAATTACTATACTTATTACTCTTATTATTATGAATCTAACTCATATTATTAGCCACATTATGCTTATATGATCGATAGAACTACAATTACTATACTCATTACTCTTATTATTATCAACACAACTCATATTATTACCCATATTATGCTGATATGATCGATAGAACGACATTCACTATACTTATTACACTCACTATTATCAATCTAACTCATATTATTAACCATATTATGCAGATATGATCGATAGAACGACAATTACTATACTTATTACTCTTATTATTATGAATCTAACTCATATTATTAGCCACATTATGCTTATATGATCGATAGAACTACAATTACTATACTCATTACTCTTATTATTATCAACCCAACTCATATTATTACCCATATTATGCTGATATGATCGATAGAACGACATTCACTATACTTATTACACTCACTATTATCAATCTAACTCATATTATTAGCCATATTATGGTTATATGATCGATAGAACTACAATTTCTATACTCATTACTCTTATTATTATCAATCCAACTCATGCTATTAGCCATATTATGGTTATATGATCGATATAACGACAATTACTATACTTATTACTCTTATTATTATCAATCTAACTCATATTATTAAGCATATTATGCAGATATGATCGATAGAACGACAATTACTATACTTATTACTCTTATTATTATCAATCTAACTCATATTATTAGCCATATTGTGATTACATGAGCGATAGAACGACAATTACTATATTTATTACACTCCCTATTGTCAATCTAACTCATATTATTAACCATATTATGCAGATATGATCGATAGAACGACAATTACTATACTCATTACTCTTATTATTATCAATCTAACTCATGCTATTAGCCATATTATGGTTACATGATCGATATAACGACAATTACTATACTTATTACTCTTATTATTATCAATCTAACTCATATTATTAACCATATTATGCAGATATGATCGATAGAACGACAATTACTATACTTATTACTCTTATTATTATCAATCTAACTCATGTTATTAGCCATATTGTGCGTATATGATCGATAGAACGACAATTACTATACTTATTACTCTTATTATTATAAATCTAACTCATATTATTAGCCAGATTATGCTTATATGATCGATAGAACCACAATTACTATACTTATTACTCTTATTATTATGAATCTAACTCATATTATTAGCCACATTATGCTTATATGATCGATAGAACTACAATTACTATACTCATTACTCTTATTATTATCAACACAACTCATATTATTACCCATATTATGCTGATATGATCGATAGAACGACATTCACTATACTTATTACACTCACTATTATCAATCTAACTCATATTATTAACCATATTATGCAGATATGATCGATAGAACGACAATTACTATACTTATTACTCTTATTATTATGAATCTAACTCATATTATTAGCCACATTATGCTTATATGATCGATAGAACTACAATTACTATACTCATTACTCTTATTATTATCAACCCAACTCATATTATTACCCATATTATGCTGATATGATCGATAGAACGACATTCACTATACTTATTACACTCACTATTATCAATCTAACTCATATTATTAGCCATATTATGCTTATATGATCGATAGAACCACAATTACTATACTTATTACTCTTATTATTATGAATCTAACTCATATTATTAGCCACATTATGCTTATATGATCGATAGAACTACAATTACTATACTCATTACTCTTATTATTATCAACACAACTCATATTATTACCCATATTATGCTGATATGATCGATAGAACGACATTCACTATACTTATTACACTCACTATTATCAATCTAACTCATATTATTAACCATATTATGCAGATATGATCGATAGAACGACAATTACTATACTTATTACTCTTATTATTATGAATCTAACTCATATTATTAGCCACATTATGCTTATATGATCGATAGAACTACAATTACTATACTCATTACTCTTATTATTATCAACCCAACTCATATTATTACCCATATTATGCTGATATGATCGATAGAACGACATTCACTATACTTATTACACTCACTATTATCAATCTAACTCATATTATTAGCCATATTATGGTTATATGATCGATAGAACTACAATTTCTATACTCATTACTCTTATTATTATCAATCCAACTCATGCTATTAGCCATATTATGGTTATATGATCGATATAACGACAATTACTATACTTATTACTCTTATTATTATCGATCTAACTCATATTATTAAGCATATTATGCAGATATGATCGATAGAACGACAATTACTATACTTATTACTCTTATTATTATCAATCTAACTCATATTATTAGCCATATTGTGCTTATATGATCGATAGAACGACAATTACTATACTTATTACTCTTATTATTATCAATCTAACTCATATTATTAGCCATATTATGCTTATATGATCGATAGAACGAGAATTACTATACTCACTACTCTTAGTATTATCAATCTAACTCATATTATTAGCCATATTATGGTTATATGATCGATAGAACTACAATTACTATACTCATTACTCTTATTATTATCAATCCAACTCATGCTATTAGCCATATTATGGTTATATGATCGATATAACGACAATTACTATACTTATTACTCTTATTATTATCAATCTAACTCATATTATTAAGCATATTATGCAGATATGATCGATAGAACGACAATTACTATACTTATTACTCTTATTATTATCAACCTAACTCATATTATTAGCCATATTGTGCTTATATGATCGATAGAACGACAATTACTATACTTATTACTCTTATTATTATAAATCTAACTCATATTATTAGCCATATTATGCTTATATGATCGATAGAACGAGAATTACTATACTCACTACTCTTAGTATTATCAATCTAACTCATATTATTGGCCATATTAGGCTTATATGATCGATAGTACGACAATTACTATACTCATTACTCTTATTATTATCAATCTAACTCATGCTATTAGCCATATTATGGTTATATGATCGATATAACGACAATTACTATACTTATTACTCTTATTATTATCAATCTAACTCATATTATTAAGCATATTATGCAGATATGATCGATAGAACGACAATTACTATACTTATTACTCTTATTATTATCAATCTAACTCATATTATTAGCCATATTGTGCTTATATGATCGATAGAACGACAATTACTATACTTATTACTCTTATTATTATCAATCTAACTCATATTATTAGCCATATTATGCTTATATGATCGATAGAACTACAATTACTATACTCATTACTCTTATTATTATCAATCCAACTCATGCTATTAGCCATATTATGGTTATATGATCGATATAACGACAATTACTATACTTATTACTCTTATTATTATCAATCTAACTCATATTATTAAGCATATATGCAGATATGATCGATAGAACGACAATTACTATACTTATTACTCTTATTATTATCAACCTAACTCATATTATTAGCCATATTGTGCTTATATGATCGATAGAACGACAATTACTATACTTATTACTCTTATTATTATAAATCTAACTCATATTATTAGCCATATTATGCTTATATGATCGATAGAACGAGAATTACTATACCTCACTACTCTTAGTATTATCAATCTAACTCATATATTAGCCATATTAGGCTTATATGATCGATAGTACGACAATTACTATACTCATTACTCTTATTATTATCAATCTAACTCATATTATTAGCCATATTGTGATTACATGAGCGATAGAACGACAATTACTATATTTATTACACTCACTATTATCAATCTAACTCATATTATTAACCATATTAGGCTTATATGATCGCTAGTACGACAATTACTATACTCATTACTCTTATTATTATCAATCTAACTCATGCTATTAGCCATATTATGGTTACATGATCGATAGAACGACAATTACTATACTTATTACTCTTATTATTATAATCTAACTCATATTATTAGCATATTATGCTTATATGATCGATAGAACGACAATTACTATACTTATTACTCTTATTATTATGAATCTAACTCATATTATTATAGCCACATTATGCTTATATGATCGATAGAACTACAATTACTATACTCATTACTCTTAATATTATCAACCCAACTCATATTATTACCCATATTATGCTGATATGATCGATAGAACGACATTCACTATACTTATTACACTCACTATTATCAATCTAACTCATATTATTAGCCATATTATGGTTATATGATCGATAGAACTACAATTACTATACTCATCACTCTTATTATTATCAATCCAACTCATGCTATTAGCCATATTATGGTTATATGATCGATATAACGACAATTACTATACTTATTACTCTTATTATTATCAATCTAACTCATATTATTAAGCATATTATGCAGATATGATCGATAGAACGACAATTACTATACTTATTACTCTTATTATTATCAATCTAACTCATATTATTAACCATATTATGCAGATATGATCGATCGAACGACAATTACTATACTCATTACTCTTATTATTATCAATCTAACTCATATTATTAGCCATATTGTGATTACATGAGCGATAGAACGACAATTACTATATTTATTACACTCACTATTATCAATCTAACTCATATTATTAACCATATTAGGCAGATATGATCGATAGAACGACAATTACTATACCCATTACTCTTATTATTATCAATCTAACTCATGCTATTAGCCATATTATGGTTACATGATCGATATAACGACAATTACTATACTTATTACTCTTATTATTATCAATCTAACTCATATTATTAACCATATTATGCAGATATGATCGATAGAACGACAATTACTATACTTATTACTCTTATTATTATCAATCGAACTCATATTATTAGCCATATTGTGCGTATATGATCGATAGAACGACAATTACTATACTTATTACTCTTATTATTATAAATCTAACTCATATTATTAGCCATATTATGCTTATATGATCGATAGAACGACAATTACTATACTTATTACTCTTATTATTATGAATCTAACTCATATTATTAGCCACATTATGCTTATATGATCGATAGAGCTACAATTACTATACTCATTACTCTTATTATTATCAACCCAACTCATATTATTACCCATATTATGCTGATATGATCGATAGAACGACATTCACTATACTTATTACACTCACTATTATCAATGTAACTCATATTATTAACCATATTATGCAGATATGATCGATGGAACGACAATTACTACACTTATTACTCTTATTATTATCAATCTAACTCATATTATTAACCATATTATGCAGATATGATCGATCGAACGACAATTACTATACTTACTACTCTTATTATTATAAATCTAACTCATATTATTAGCCATATTATGCTTATATGATCGATAGAACGACAATTGCTATACTTATTACTCTTATTATTATGAATCTAACTCATATTATTAGCCACATTATGCTTATATGATCGATAGAACTACAATTACTATACTCATTACTCTTATTATTATCAACCCAACTCATATTATTACCCATATTATGCTGATATGATCGATAGAACGACATTCACTTTTCTTATTACACTCACTGTTATCAATCTAACTCATATTATTAACCATATTATGCAGATATGATCGATAGAACGACAATTACTATACTTATTACTCTTATTATTATCAATTTAACTCATATTATTAACCATATTATGCAGATATGATCGATCGAACGACAATTACTATACTTCTTACACTTATTATTATCAATCTAACTCATATTATTAGCCATATTAGGCTTATATGATCGATAGTACGACAATTACTATACTCATTACTCTTATTATTATCAATCTAACTCATATTATTAGCCATATTGTGATTACATGAGCGATAGAACGACAATTACTATATTTATTACACTCACTATTATCAATCTAACTCATATTATTAACCATATTATGCAGATATGATCGATAGAACGACAATTACTATACCCATTACTCTTATTATTATCAATCTAACTCATGCTATTAGCCATATTATGGTTACATGATCGATATAACGACAATTACTATACTTATTACTCTTATTATTATCAATCTAACTCATATTATTAACCATATTATGCAGATATGATCGATAGAACGACAATTACTATACTTATTACTCTTATTATTATCAATCTAACTCATATTATCAGCCATATTATGCTTATATGATCGATAGAACGAGAATTACTATACTCACTACTCTTAGTATTATCAATCTAACTCATATTATTAGCCATATTATGGTTATATGATCGATAGAACTACAATTACTATACTCATTACTCTTATTATTATCAATCCAACTCATGCTATTAGCCATATTATGGTTATATGATCGATATAACGACAATTACTATACTTATTACTCTTATTATTATCAATCTAACTCATATTATTAAGCATATTATGCAGATATGATCGATAGAACGACAATTACTATACTTATTACTCTTATTATTATCAACCTAACTCATATTATTAGCCATATTGTGCTTATATGATCGATAGAACGACAATTACTATACTTATTACTCTTATTATTATAAATCTAACTCATATTATTAGCCATATTATGCTTATATGATCGATAGAACGAGAATTACTATACTCACTACTCTTAGTATTATCAATCTAACTCATATTATTAGCCATATTAGGCTTATATGATCGATAGTACGACAATTACTATACTCATTACTCTTATTATTATCAATCTAACTCATGCTATTAGCCATATTATGGTTATATGATCGATATAACGACAATTACTATACTTATTACTCTTAATATTATCAATCTAACTCATATTATTAAGCATATTATGCAGATATGATCGATAGAACGACAATTACTATACTTATTACTCTTATTATTATCAATCTAACTCATATTATTAGCCATATTGTGCTTATATGATCGATAGAACGACAATTACTGTACTTATTACTCTTATTATTATCAATCTAACTCATATTATTAGCCATATTATGCTTATATGATCGATAGAACTACAATTACTATACTCATTACTCTTATTATTATCAATCCAACTCATGCTATTAGCCATATTATGGTTATATGATCGATATAACGACAATTACTATACTTATTACTCTTATTATTATCAATCTAACTCATATTATTAAGCATATTATGCAGATATGATCGATAGAACGACAATTACTATACTTATTACTCTTATTATTATCAACCTAACTCATATTATTAGCCATATTGTGCTTATATGATCGATAGAACGACAATTACTATACCTTATTACTCTTATTATTATAAATCTAACTCATATTATTAGCCATATTATGCTTATATGATCGATAGAACGAGAATTACTATACTCACTACTCTTAGTATTATCAATCTAACTCATATTATTAGCCATATTAGGCTTATATGATCGATAGTACGACAGTTACTATACTCATTACTCTTATTATTATCAATCTAACTCATATTATTAGCCATATTGTGATTACATGAGCGATAGAACGACAATTACTATATTTATTACACTCACTATTATCAATCTAACTCATATTATTAACCATATTAGGCTTATATGATCGATAGTACGACAATTACTATACTCATTACTCTTATTATTATCAATCTAACTCATGCTATTAGCCATATTATGGTTACATGATCGATAGAACGACAATTACTATACTTATTACTCTTATTATTATAAATCTAACTCATATTATTAGCCATATTATGCTTATATGATCGATAGAACGACAATTACTATACTTATTACTCTTATTATTATGAATCTAACTCATATTATTAGCCACATTATGCTTATATGATCGATAGAACTACAATTACTATACTCATTACTCTTATTATTATCAACCCAACTCATATTATTACCCATATTATGCTGATATGATCGATAGAACGACATTCACTATACTTATTACACTCACTATTATCAATCTAACTCATATTATTAGCCATATTATGGTTATATGATCGAAAGAACTACAATTTCTATACTCATTACTCTTATTATTATCAATCCAACTCATGCTATTAGCCATATTATGGTTATATGATCGATATAACGACAATTACTATACTTATTACTCTTATTATTATCAATCTAACTCATATTATTAAGCATATTATGCAGATATGATCGATAGAACGACAATTACTATACTTATTACTCTTATTATTATCAATCTAACTCATATTATTAGCCATATTGTGATTACATGAGCGATAGAACGACAATTACTATATTTATTGCACTCCCTATTGTCAATCTAACTCATATTATTAACCATATTATGCAGATATGATCGATAGAACGACAATTACTATACTCATTACTCTTATTATTATCAATCTAACTCATGCTATTAGCCATATTATGGTTACATGATCGATATAACGACAATTACTATACTTATTACTCTTATTATTATCAATCTAACTCATATTATTAACCATATTATGCAGATATGATCGATAGAACGACAATTACTATACTTATTACTCTTATTATTATCAATCTAACTCATGTTATTAGCCATATTGTGCGTATATGATCGATAGAACGACAATTACTATACTTATTACTCTTATTATTATAAATCTAACTCATATTATTAGCCACATTATGCTTATATGATCGATAGAACCACAATTACTATACTTATTACTCTTATTATTATGAATCTAACTCATATTATTAGCCACATTATGCTTATATGATCGATAGAACTACAATTACTATACTCATTACTCTTATTATTATCAACACAACTCATATTATTACCCATATTATGCTGATATGATCGATAGAACGACATTCACTATACTTATTACACTCACTATTATCAATCTAACTCATATTATTAACCATATTATGCAGATATGATCGGTAGAACGACAATTACTATACTTATTACTCTTATTATTATGAATCTAACTCATATTATTAGCCACATTATGCTTATATGATCGATAGAACTACAATTACTATACTCATTACTCTTATTATTATCAACCCAACTCATATTATTACCCATATTATGCTGATATGATCGATAGAACGACATTCACTATACTTATTACACTCACTATTATCAATCTAACTCATATTATTAGCCATATTATGGTTATATGATCGATAGAACTACAATTTCTATACTCATTACTCTTATTATTATCAATCCAACTCATGCTATTAGCCATATTATGGTTATATGATCGATATAACGACAATTACTATACTTATTACTCTTATTATTATCAATCTAACTCATATTATTAAGCATATTATGCAGATATGATCGATAGAACGACAATTACTATACTTATTACTCTTATTATTATAAATCTAACTCATATTATTAGCCATATTATGCTTATATGATCGATAGAACGAGAATTACTATACTCACTACTCTTAGTATTATCAATCTAACTCATATTATTAGCCATATTAGGCTTATATGATCGATAGTACGACAATTACTATACTCATTACTCTTATTATTATCAATCTAACTCATGCTATTAGCCATATTATGGTTATATGATCGATATAACGACAATTACTATACTTATTACTCTTATTATTATCAATCTAACTCATATTATTAAGCATATTATGCAGATATGATCGATAGAACGACAATTACTATACTTATTACTCTTATTATTATCAATCTAACTCATATTATTAGCCATATTGTGCTTATATGATCGATAGAACGACAATTACTATACTTATTACTCCTTATTATTATCAATCTAACTCATATTATTAGCCATATTATGCTTATATGATCGATAGAACTACAATTACTATACTCATTACTCTTATTATTATCAATCCAACTCATGCTATTAGCCATATTATGGTTATATGATCGATATAACGACAATTACTATACTTATTACTCTTATTATTATCAATCTAACTCATATTATTAAGCATATTATGCAGATATGATCGATAGAACGACAATTACTATACTTATTACTCTTATTATTATCAACCTAACTCATATTATTAGCCATATTGTGCTTATATGATCGATAGAACGACAATTACTATACTTATTACTCTTATTATTATAAATCTAACTCATATTATTAGCCATATTATGCTTATATGATCGATAGAACGAGAATTACTATACTCACTACTCTTAGTATTATCAATCTAACTCATATTATTAGCCATATTAGGCTTATATGATCGATAGTACGACAATTACTATACTCATTACTCTTATTATTATCAACCCAACTCATATTATTACCCATATTATGCTGATATGATCGATAGAACGACAATTACTATACTTATTACTCTTATTATTATCAATCTAACTCATATTATTAACCATATTATGCAGATATGATCGATCGAACGACAATTACTATACTCATTACTCTTATTATTATCAATCTAACTCATATTATTAGCCATATTGTGATTACATGAGCGATAGAACGACAATTACTATATTTATTACACTCACTATTATCAATCTAACTCATATTATTAACCATATTAGGCAGATATGATCGATAGAACGACAATTACTATACCCATTACTCTTATTATTATCAATCTAACTCATGCTATTAGCCATATTATGGTTACATGATCGATATAACGACAATTACTATACTTATTACTCTTATTATTATCAATCTAACTCATATTATTAACCATATTATGCAGATATGATCGATAGAACGACAATTACTATACTTATTACTCTTATTATTATCAATCGAACTCATATTATTAGCCATATTGTGCGTATATGATCGATAGAACGACAATTACTATACTTATTACTCTTATTATTATAAATCTAACTCATATTATTAGCCATATTATGCTTATATGATCGATAGAACGACAATTACTATACTTATTACTCTTATTATTATGAATCTAACTCATATTATTAGCCACATTATGCTTATATGATCGATAGAGCTACAATTACTATACTCATTACTCTTATTATTATCAACCCAACTCATATTATTACCCATATTATGCTGATATGATCGATAGAACGACATTCACTATACTTATTACACTCACTATTATCAATGTAACTCATATTATTAACCATATTATGCAGATATGATCGATGGAACGACAATTACTACACTTATTACTCTTATTATTATCAATCTAACTCATATTATTAACCATATTATGCAGATATGATCGATCGAACGACAATTACTATACTTATTACTCTTATTATTATAAATCTAACTCATATTATTAGCCATATTATGCTTATATGATCGATAGAACGACAATTGCTATACTTATTACTCTTATTATTATGAATCTAACTCATATTATTAGCCACATTATGCTTATATGATCGATAGAACTACAATTACTATACTCATTACTCTTATTATTATCAACCCAACTCATATTATTACCCATATTATGCTGATATGATCGATAGAACGACATTCACTATACTTATTACACTCACTGTTATCAATCTAACTCATATTATTAACAATATTATGCAGATATGATCGATAGAACGACAATTACTATACTTATTACTCTTATTATTATCAATTTAACTCATATTATTAACCATATTATGCAGATATGATCGATCGAACGACAATTACTATACTTCTTACACTTATTATTATCAATCTAACTCATATTATTAGCCATATTAGGCTTATATGATCGATAGTACGACAATTACTATACTCATTACTCTTATTATTATCAATCTAACTCATATTATTAGCCATATTGTGATTACATGAGCGATAGAACGACAATTACTATATTTATTACACTCACTATTATCAATCTAACTCATATTATTAACCATATTATGCAGATATGATCGATAGAACGACAATTACTATACTCATTACTCTTATTATTATCAATCTAACTCATGCTATTAGCCATATTATGGTTACATGATCGATATAACGACAATTACTATACTTATTACTCTTATTATTATCAATCTAACTCATATTATTAACCATATTATGCAGATATGATCGATAGAACGACAATTACTATACTTATTACTCTTATTATTATCAATCTAACTCATATTATTAGCCATATTGTGCGTATACGATCGATAGAACGACAATTACTATACTTATTACTCTTATTAATATAAATCTAACTCATATTATTAGCCATATTATGCTTATATGATCGATAGAACGAGAATTACTATACTTATTACTCTTATTATTATCAATCTAACTCATATTATTAAGCATATTATGCAGATATGATCGATAGAACTACAATTACTATACTTATTACTCTTATTATTATCAATCTAACTCATATTATTAACCATATTATGCAGATATGATCGATCGAACGACAATTACTATACTCATTACTCTTATTATTATCAATCTAACTCATATTATTAGCCATATTGTGATTACATGAGCGATAGAACGACAATTACTATATTTATTACACTCACTATTATCAATCTAACTCATATTATTAACCATATTATGCAGATATGATCGATAGAACGACAATTACTATACCCATTACTCTTATTATTATCAATCTAACTCATGCTATTAGCCATATTATGGTTACATGATCGATATAACGACAATTACTATACTTATTACTCTTATTATTATCAATCTAACTCATATTATTAACCATATTATGCAGATATGATCGATAGAACGACAATTACTATACTTATTACTCTTATTATTATCAATCTAACTCATATTATCAGCCATATTATGCTTATATGATCGATAGAACGAGAATTACTATACTCACTACTCTTAGTATTATCAATCTAACTCATATTATTAGCCATATTATGGTTATATGATCGATAGAACTACAATTACTATACTCATTACTCTTATTATTATCAATCCAACTCATGCTATTAGCCATATTATGGTTATATGATCGATATAACGACAATTACTATACTTATTACTCTTATTATTATCAATCTAACTCATATTATTAAGCATATTATGCAGATATGATCGATAGAACGACAATTACTATACTTATTACTCTTATTATTATCAACCTAACTCATATTATTAGCCATATTGTGCTTATATGATCGATAGAACGACAATTACTATACTTATTACTCTTATTATTATAAATCTAACTCATATTATTAGCCATATTATGCTTATATGATCGATAGAACGAGAATTACTATACTCACTACTCTTAGTATTATCAATCTAACTCATATTATTAGCCATATTAGGCTTATATGATCGATAGTACGACAATTACTATACTCATTACTCTTATTATTATCAATCTAACTCATGCTATTAGCCATATTATGGTTATATGATCGATATAACGACAATTACTATACTTATTACTCTTAATATTATCAATCTAACTCATATTATTAAGCATATTATGCAGATATGATCGATAGAACGACAATTACTATACTTATTACTCTTATTATTATCAATCTAACTCATATTATTAGCCATATTGTGCTTATATGATCGATATAACGACAATTACTATACTTATTACTCTTATTATTATCAATCTAACTCATATTATTAAGCATATTATGCAGATATGATCGATAGAACGACAATTACTATACTTATTACTCTTATTATTATCAATCTAACTCATATTATTAACCATATTATGCAGATATGATCGATCGAACGACAATTACTATACTCATTACTCTTATTATTATCAATCTAACTCATATTATTAGCCATATTGTGATTACATGAGCGATAGAACGACAATTACTATATTTATTACACTCACTATTATCAATCTAACTCATATTATTAACCATATTAGGCAGATATGATCGATAGAACGACAATTACTATACCCATTACTCTTATTATTATCAATCTAACTCATGCTATTAGCCATATTATGGTTACATGATCGATATAACGACAATTACTATACTTATTACTCTTATTATTATCAATCTAACTCATATTATTAACCATATTATGCAGATATGATCGATAGAACGACAATTACTATACTTATTACTCTTATTATTATCAATCGAACTCATATTATTAGCCATATTGTGCGTATATGATCGATAGAACGACAATTACTATACTTATTACTCTTATTATTATAAATCTAACTCATATTATTAGCCATATTATGCTTATATGATCGATAGAACGACAATTACTATACTTATTACTCTTATTATTATGAATCTAACTCATATTATTAGCCACATTATGCTTATATGATCGATAGAGCTACAATTACTATACTCATTACTCTTATTATTATCAACCCAACTCATATTATTACCCATATTATGCTGATATGATCGATAGAACGACATTCACTATACTTATTACACTCACTATTATCAATGTAACTCATATTATTAACCATATTATGCAGATATGATCGATGGAACGACAATTACTACACTTATTACTCTTATTATTATCAATCTAACTCATATTATTAACCATATTATGCAGATATGATCGATCGAACGACAATTACTATACTTATTACTCTTATTATTATAAATCTAACTCATATTATTAGCCATATTATGCTTATATGATCGATAGAACGACAATTGCTATACTTATTACTCTTATTATTATGAATCTAACTCATATTATTAGCCACATTATGCTTATATGATCGATAGAACTACAATTACTATACTCATTACTCTTATTATTATCAACCCAACTCATATTATTACCCATATTATGCTGATATGATCGATAGAACGACATTCACTATACTTATTACACTCACTGTTATC
>NW_027473418.1:300000-417089 GCF_050947335.1 Megachile rotundata
ATTGTGATTGTAAGATTGTGATTGTATGACTGTGATTGTATGAATGTGAGTGTATGATTGTGATTGTATGATTGTGATTGTATGATTGTGATAGTATGATTGTGATTGTATGATTGTGATTGTATGATTGTTATTGTATGATTGTGATTGTATGATTGTGATTGTATGATTGTGATTGTATGATTGTGATTGTATGATTGTGATAGTATGATTGTGATTGTAAGATTGTGATTGTATGACTGTGATTGTATGATTGTGATTGTATGATTGTGATTGTATAACTATGATTGTATGATTGTGATTGTATGATTATGATTGTACGGTTGTGTTTGTATGATTGGGATGGTATGATTGCGATTGTATGATTGCGATAGTATGATTGTGATTGTATGATTGTGATTGTATGATTGTGATTGTATGATTGTGATTGTATGATTGTGATTGTATGATTGCGATAGTATGATTGTGATTGTATGATTGTGATTGTATGATTGTGATTGTATGATTGTGATTGTATGATTGTGATTGTATGACTGTGATTGTATGATTGTGATTGTATGATTGTGATTGTATGATTATGATTGTATGATTGTGATTGTATGATTGTATTTGGGAGATTGTATTTTGGAGATTGTAATTGTAGGATTGCGATTGTATGATTGTGATTGTATGATTGTGATTGTATGATTGTGATTGTATGATTGTGATTGTACTATTGTGATGTATGATTGTAATTGTATGATTATGATTGTATGATTGTGATTGTATGATTGTGATGGTATGATTGTGATTGTATGATTGCGATCGTATGATTGTGAGGGTATGATTATGATTGTATGATTGTGATTGTATGATTGGGATTGTATGATTGTGATTGTATGATTGTGATAGTATGATTGTGATTGTGCGATTGTGATTGTACGATTGTGATTGTACGATTGTGATTGTAGGATTGTGATTGTATGATTATGATTGAATGATTGTGATTGCATGATTGTGACTGTGTGATTGTGATTGCATGATTTTGAATGTATGATTGTGATTGTATGATTGTGATTGTACTATTGTGATGTATGATTGTAATTGTATGATTATGATTGTATGATTGTGATTGTATGATTGTGATTGTATGATTGTGATTGTATGATTGTATTTGGGAGATTGTAGTTGTATGATTTCGATTGTATGATTGTGATTGTATGATTGTGATAGTATGATTGTGATTGTAAGATTGTGATTGTATGACTGTGATTGTATGGTTGTGATTGTGCGATTGTGATTGTACGATTGTGATTGTACGATTGTGATTGTAGGATTGTGATTGTATGATTATGATTGAATGATTGTGATTGCATGATTGTGACTGTGTGATTGTGATTGCATGATTTTGAATGTACGATTGTGATTGTATGATTGTGATTGTATGATTGTGATTGTATAATTGTGATAGTATGATTGTGATTGTAAGATTGTGATTGTATGATTGTGATTGTATGATTATGATTGTATGATTGTGATTGTATGATTGTATTTGGGAGATTGTATTTTGGAGATTGTAATCGTAGGATTGCGATTGTATGATTGTGATTGTATGATTGTGATTGTATGATTGTGATTGTATGATTGTGATTGTATGATTGTGATTGTATGATTGTGATTGTATGATTGTGATTGTATGATTGTGATTGTATGATTGTGATTGTATGATTGTGATTGTATGATTGTGATAGTATGATTGTGATTGTAAGATTGTGATTGTATGACTGTGATTGTATGATTGTGATTGTATGATTGTGATTGTATAACTATGATTGTATGATTGTGATTGTATGATTATGATTGTACGGTTGTGTTTGTATGATTGGGATGGTATGATTGCGATTGTATGATTGCGATAGTATGATTGTGATTGTATGATTGTGATTGTATGATTGTGATTGTATGATTGTGATTGTATGATTGTGATTGTATGATTGCGATAGTATGATTGTGATTGTATGATTGTGATTGTATGATTGTGATTGTATGATTGTGATTGTATGATTGTGATTGTATGACTGTGATTGTATGATTGTGATTGTATGATTGTGATTGTATGATTATGATTGTATGATTGTGATTGTATGATTGTATTTGGGAGATTGTATTTTGGAGATTGTAATTGTAGGATTGCGATTGTATGATTGTGATTGTATGATTGTGATTGTATGATTGTGATTGTATGATTGTGATTGTATGATTGTGATAGTATGATTGTGATTGTAAGATTGTGATTGTATGACTGTGATTGTATGATTGTGATTGTGCGATTGTGATTGTATGATTGTGATGGTATGATTGTGATTGTATGATTGCGATCGTATGATTGTGAGGGTATGATTATGATTGTATGATTGTGATTGTATGATTGCGATTGTATGATTGTGATTGTATGATTGTGATTGTATGATTGTCATTGTCTGATTATGATTGTATGATTGTGATTGCATGATTGTGGTTGCATGATTGTGATTGTATGTTTGTGATAGTATGATTGTGATTGTATGATTTTGAATGTATGATTTTGAATGTACGATTGTGATTGTATGATTGTGATTGTATGATTGTGATTGTATAATTGTGATAGTATGATTGTGATTGTAAGATTGTGATTGTATGATTGTGATTGTATGATTATGATTGTATGATTGTGATTGTATGATTGTATTTGTGAGATTGTATTTTGGAGATTGTAATCGTAGGATTGCGATTGTATGATTGTGATTGTATGATTGTGATTGTATGATTGTGATTGTATGATTGTGATTGTATGATTGTGATTGTATGATTGTGATTGTATGATTGTGATTGTATGATTGTGATTGTATGATTGTGATTGTATGATTGTGATTGTATGATTGTGATAGTATGATTGTGATTGTAAGATTGTGATTGTATGACTGTGATTGTATGATTGTGATTGTATGATTGTGATTGTATAACTATGATTGTATGATTGTGATTGTATGATTATGATTGTACGGTTGTGTTTGTATGATTGGGATGGTATGATTGCGATTGTATGATTGTGATTGTATGATTGTGATTGTATGATTGTGATTGTATGATTGTGATTGTATGATTGCGATAGTATGATTGTGATTGTATGATTGTGATTGTATGATTGTGATTGTATGATTGTGATTGTATGATTGTCATTGTCTGATTATGATTGTATGATTGTGATTGCATGATTGTGGTTGCATGATTGTGATTGTATGATTGTGATTGTATGATTGTGATAGTATGATTGTGATTGTATGATTTTGAATGTATGATTGTGATTGTATGATTGTGATTGTATGATTGTGATTGTATGATTGTGATTGTATGATTGTGATTGTATGATTGTGATTGTATGATTGTGATTGTATGATTGCGATTGTATGATTGTGATTGTATGATTGTATTTGGGAGATTGTATTTGGGAGATTGTAATTGTATGATTGTGATTGTATGATTGTGATTGTATGATTTTGATTGTATGATTGTGATAGTATGATTGTAATTGTATGATTATGATTGTATGATTGTGATTGTATGATTGCGATGATATGATTGTGATTGTATGATTGCGATAGTATGATTGCGATAGTATGATTGTGATTGTATGATTGTGATTGTATGATTGCGATTGTATGATTGTGATTGTATGATTATGATTGTATTATTGTGATTGTATGATTATGATTGTACGGTTGTGAGTGTATGATTGTGATTGTATGACTTTGATTGTATGATTTTGATTGTATGATTGTGATTGTATGATTGTATTTGGGAGATTGTATTTGGGAGATTGTAATTGTATGATTGCGATTGTATGATTGTGATTGTATAATTGTGATAGTATGGTTGTGATTGTATGATTGCGTGTGTATGATTGTGAATCTATGATTGTGATTGTATGATTGTGATCGTATGGTTGTGATTGTTCGATTGCGATTCTACGATTGCGATTGTGTGATTGTGATAGTATGGTTGTGATTGTATGATTGTGATTGTATGATCGTGATTGTATTGTTGTGATTGTATGATTGTGATTGTATGATTCCGATTGTATGATTGTGATTGTATGATTGTGATTGTGTGATTGTATTTGGGAGATTGTAATTGTATAATTGCGATTTTATGATTGCGATTGTATGCTGGTGACTGTATTATTGTGATTGTATGATTGTGATTGTGTGATTGTGATTGTATGATTCTGATTGTATGACTGTGATTGCATGATTGTGATTGTATGATTGTGATTGTATGATTATGATTGTATGATTGTGATTGTATGATTGTATTTGGGAGATTGTATTTTGGAGATTGTAATCGTAGGATTGCGATTGTGTGATTGTGATTGTATGATTGTGATTGTATGATTGTGATTGTATGATTGTGATTGTATGATTGTGATTGTATGATTGTGATTGTATGATTGTGATTGCATGATTGTGACCGTATGATTGTCATTGTATGATTTTCATTGTATGATTGTGATTGTATGATTGTGAATGTATGATTGTGATTGTATGATTGTGATTGTATGATTGTGATTGTATGATTGTGATTGTATGATTGTGATTGTATGATTGTGATTGTGCGATTGTGATTGTACGATTGTGATTGTATGATTGTGATTGTATGATTATGATTGAATGATTGTGATCGCATGATTGTAATTGTATGATTATGATTGTATGATTGTGATTGTGCGATTGTGATTGTACGATTGTGATTGTATGATTGTGATTGTATGATTGTGATTGTAAGATTGTGATTGTATGACTGTGATTTTATGAATGTGATTGTATGATTGTGATTGTATGATTGTGATTGTATGATTGTGATAGTATGATTGTGATTGTATGATTGTGATTGTTTGATTGTGATTGTATGATTGTGATTGTATGATAGTGATTGTATGATTGTGATTGTATGATTGTATTTGGGAGATTGTAGTTGTATGATTTCGATTGTATGATTGTGATGTATGATTGTAATTGTATGATTATGATTGTATGATTCTGATTGTATGATTGTGATGGTATGATTGTGATTGTATGATTGCGATCGTATGATTGTGATTGTATGATTATGATTGTATGATTGTGATTGTATGATTGCGATTGTATGATTGTGGTTGTATGATTATGATTGTATTTTTGTGATTGTATGATTGTGATTGTATGATTGTGATTGTATGATTGTGATTGTATGATTGTGATTGTATGATTGTTATTGTATGATTGTGATTGTATGATTGTGATTGTATGATTGTGATTGTATGATTGCGATGTATGATTGTGATTGTATGATTGTGATTGTATGATTGTGATTGTATGATTGTGATTGTATGATTGTATTTGGGATATTGTAGTTGTATGATTTCGATTGTATGATTGTGATTGTATGATTGTGATAGTATGATTGTGATTGTAAGATTGTGATTGTATGACTGTGATTGTATGATTGTGATTGTGCGATTGTGATTGTACGATTGTGATTGTACGATTGTGATTGTAGGATTGTGATTGTATGATTATGATTGAATGATTGTGATTGCATGATTGTGACTGTGTGATTGTGATTGCATGATTTTGAATGTACGATTGTGATTGTATGATTGTGATTGTATGATTGTGATTGTATAATTGTGATAGTATGATTGTGATTGTAAGATTGTGATTGTATGATTGTGATTGTATGATTATGATTGTATGATTGTGATTGTATGATTGTATTTGGGAGATTGTATTTTGGAAATTGTAATCGTAGGATTGCGATTGTATGATTGTGATTGTATGATTGTGATTGTAAGATTGTGACTGTATGACTGTGATTGTATGATTGTGATTGTATGATTGTGATTGTATAATTATGATTGTATGATTGTGATTGTATGATTATGATTGTACGGTTGTGTTTGTATGATTGGGATGGTATGATTGCGATTGTATGATTGCGATAGTATGATTGTGATTGTATGATTGTGATTGTATGATTGTGATTGTATGATTGTGATTGTATGATTGCGATAGTATGATTGTGATTGTATGATTGTGATTGTATGATTGTGATTGTATGATTGTGATTGTATGATTGCGATAGTATGATTGTGATTGTATGATTGTGATTGTATGATTGTGATTGCATGATTGTGATTGTATGATTGTGATAGTATGATTGTGATTGTATGATTTTGAATGTATGATTGTGATTGTATGATTGTGATTGTATGATCGTGATTGTATTGTTGTGATTGTATGATTGTGATTGTATGATTCCGATTGTATGATTGTGATTGTATGATTGTGATTATGTGATTGTATTTGGGAGATTGTAATTGTATAATTGCGATTTTATGATTGCGATTGTATGCTGGTGACTGTATTATTGTGATTGTATGATTGTGATTGTATGATTGTGATTGTATGATTCTGATTGTATGACTGTGATTGCATGATTGTGATTGTATGATTGTGATTGTATGATTATGATTGTATGATTGTGATTGTATGATTGTATTTGGGAGATTGTATTTTGGAGATTGTAATCGTAGGATTGCGATTGTATGATTGTGATTGTATGATTGTGATTGTATGATTGTGATTGTATGATTGTGATTGTATGATTGTGATTGTATGATTGTGATAGTATGATTGTGATTGTAAGATTGTGATTGTATGACTGTGATTGTATGATTGTGATTGTATGATTGCGATTGTATAATTATGATTGTATGATTGTGATTGTATGATTATGATTGTATGGTTGTGTTTGTATGATTGGGATGGTATGATTGCGATTGTATGATTCCGATAGTACGACTGTGATTGTATGATTGTGATTGTATGATTGTGATTGTATGATTGTGATTGTACGATTGTGATTGTATGATTGTGATTGCATGATTGTGATTGTATGGTTGTGATAGTATGATTGTGATTGTATGATTTTGAATGTATGATTGTGATAGTATGATTGTGATTGTATGATTGTGATTGTATGATTGTGATTGTATGATTGTGATTGTATGATTGCGATTGTATGATTGTGATTGTATGATTGTATTTGGGAGATTGTATTTGGGAGATTGTAATTGTATGATTGCGATTGTATGATTGTGATTGTATGATTGTGATTGTATGATTTTGATTGTATGATTGTGATAGTATGGTTGTAATTGTATGATTACGATTGTATGATTGTGATTGTATGATTGCGATGATATGATTGTGATTGTATGATTGCGATAGTATGATTGCGATAGTATGATTGTGATTGTATGATTGTGATTGTATGATTGCGATTGTATGATTGTGATTGTATGATTATGATTGTATTATTGTGATTGTATGATTATGATTGTACGGTTGTGATTGTATGATTGTGATTGTATGACTTTGATTGTATGATTTTGATTGTATGATTGTGATTGTATGATTGTATTTGGGAGATTGTATTTGGGAGATTGTAATTGTATGATTGCGATTGTATGATTGTGATTGTATGATTGTGATTGTATGATTGTGATTGTATGATTGCGATTGTATTATTGTGATTGTATGATTGTGATAGTATGGTTGTGGTTGTACGATTGCGATTGTATTATTGTGATTGTATGATTGTGATAGTATGGTTGTGATTGTATGATTGCGTGTGTATGATTGTGATTCTATGATTGTGATTGTATGATTGTGATCGTATGGTTGTGATTGTTCGATTGCGATTGTACGATTGCGATTGTATTATTGTGATTGTATGATTGTGATAGTATGGTTGTGATTGTATGATTGTGATTGTATGATCGTGATTGTATTGTTGTGATTGTATAATTGTGATTGTATGATTCCGATTGTATGATTGTGATTGTATGATTGTGATTGTGTGATTGTATTTGGGAGATTGTAATTGTATGATTGCGATTTTATTATTGCGATTGTATACTGGTGACTGTATTATTGTGATTGTATGATTGTGATTGTATGATTGTGATTGTACGATTGTATTTGGGTGATTGTAATTGTATGATTGCGATTGTATGATTGTGATTGTATGATTGTGATTGTATGATTCTGATTGTATGACTGTGATTGCATGATTGTGATTGTATGATTGTGATTGTATGATTGTGATTGTATGATTATGATTGTATGATTGTGATTGTATGATTGTGATGGTATGATTGTGATTGTATGATGGCGATAGTATGATTGTGATTGTATGATTGTGATTGTATGGTTGTGATTGTATGATTGCGATTGTATGATTGTGATTGTATGATTGTGATTGTATGATAATGATTGTATGATTGTGATTGTATCATTGTGATGGTATGATTGTGATTGTATGATTGCGATAGTATTATTGTGATTGTATGATTGTGATTGTATGGTTGTGATTGTATGATTGTGATTGTATGATTGCGATTGTATGATTGCGATTGTATGATTGTGATTGCATGATTGTGACCGTATGATTGTCATTGTATGATTTTCATTGTATGATTGTGATTGTATGATTGTGAATGTATGATTGTGATTGTATGATTGTGATTGTATGATTGTGATTGTAGGATTGTGATTGTATGATAGTGATTGTATGATTGTGATTGTATGATTGCGATAGTATTATTGTGATTGTATGATTGTGATTGTATGGTTGTGATTGTATGATTGTGATTGTATGATTGCGATTGTATGATTGCGATTGTATGATTGTGATTGCATGATTGTGACCGTATGATTGTCATTGTATGATTGTGATTGTATGATTGTGATTGTATGATTGTGAATGTATGATTGTGATTGTATGATTGTGATTGTATGATTGTGATTGTAGGATTGTGATTGTATGATAGTGATTGTATGATTGTGATTGTATGATTGTGATTGTATGATTGTGATTGTATGATTGTGATTGTATGATTGTGATTGTATGATTGTGATTGTATGATTGTGATCGCATGATTGTAATTGTATGATTATGATTGTATGATTGTGATTGTGCGATTGTGATTGTACGCGTGTGATTGTATGATTGTGATTGTATGATTGTGATTGTAAGATTGTGATTGTATGACTGTGATTGTATGAATGTGATTGTATGATTGTGATTGTATGATTGTGATTGTATGATTGTGAATGTATGATTGTGATTGTATGATTGTGATTGTATGACTGTGATTGTATGATTGTGATTGTATGATAATGATTGCATGATTGTGATTGTATGATTGTATTTGGGAGATTGTATTTTGGAGATTGTAATTGTAGGATTCCGATTGTATGATTGTGATTGTATGATTGTGATTGTGTGATTGTATTTGAGAGATTGTAATTGTATGATTGCGATTTTATGATTGCGATTGTATGCTGGTGACTGTATTATTGTGATTGTATGGTTGTGATTGTATGATTGTGATTGTACGATTGTATTTGGGTGATTGTAATTGTATGATTGCGATTGTATGATTGTGATTGTATGATTGTGATTGTATGATTCTGATTGTATGACTGTGATTGCATGATTGTGATTGTATGATTATGATTGTATGATTGTGATTGTATGATTGTGATGGTATGATTGTGATTGTATGATGGCGATATTATGATTGTGATTGTATGATTGTGATTGTATGGTTGTGATTGTATGATTGCGATTGTATGATTGTGATTGTATGATTGTGATTGTATGATAATGATTGTATAATTGTGATTGTATGATTGTGATGGTATGATTGTGATTGTATGATTGCGATAGTATTATTGTGATTGTATGATTGTGATTGTATGGTTGTGATTGTATGATTGTGATTGTATGATTGCGATTGTATGATTGCGATTGTATGATTGTGATTGCATGATTGTGACCGTATGATTGTCATTGTATGATTTTCATTGTATGATTGTGATTGTATGATTGTGATTGTATGATTGTATTTGGGAGATTGTATTTGGGAGATTGTAATTGTATGATTGCGATTGTATGATTGTGATTGTATGATTGTGATTGTATGATTGCGATTGTATGAATGCGATTGTATGATTGTGATTGTATGATTGCGATTGTATGATTGTGATTGTATGATTGTGATTGTATGATTGTGACTGTATGATTGTGACTGTATGATTGTGATCGTGTGATTGCGATTGTATGATTGCGATAGTATGATTGCGATTGTATGATTGCGATTGTATTATTGTGATTGTATGATTGTGATAGTATGGTTGTGGTTGTACGATTGCGATTGTATTATTGTGATTGTATGATTGTGATAGTATGGTTGTGATTGTATGATTGCGTGTCTATGATTGTGATTCTATGATTGTGATTGTATGATTCTGATCGTATGGTTGTGATTGTTCGATTGCGATTGTACGATTGCGATTGTATTATTGTGGTTGTATGATTGTGGTAGTATGGTTGTGATTGTATGATTGTGATTGTATGATCGTGATTGTATTGTTGTGATTGTATGATTGTGATTGTATGATTCCGATTGTATGATTGTGATTGTATGATTGTGATTGTGTGATTGTATTTGGGAGATTGTAATTGTATGATTGCGATTTTATGATTGCGATTGTATGCTGGTGACTGTATTATTGCGATTGTATGATTGTGATTGTATGATTGTGATTGTACGATTGTATTTGGGTGATTGTAATTGTATGATTGCGATTGTATGATTGTGATTGTATGATTGTGATTGTATGATTCTGATTGTATGACTGTGATTGCATGATTGTGATTGTATGATTGTGATTGTATGATTGTGATTGTATGATTGTGATTGTATGATTGTGATTGTATGATTATGATTGTATGATTGTGATTGTATGGTTGTGATGGTATGATTGTGATTGTATGATGGCGATAGTATGATTGTGATTGTATAATTGTGATTGTATGGTTGTGATTGTATGATTGCGATTGTATGATTGTGATTGTATGATTGTGATTGTATGATAATGATTGTATGATTGTGATTGTATGATTGTGATGGTATGATTGTGATTGTATGATTGCGATAGTATTATTGTGATTGTATGATTGTGATTGTATGGTTGTGATTGTATGATTGCGATTGTATGATTGCGATTGTATGATTGTGATTGCATGATTGTGACCGTATGATTGTCATTGTATGATTTTCATTGTATGATTGTGATTGTATGATTGTGAATGTATGATTGTGATTGTATGATTGTGATTGTATGATTGTGATTGTAGGATTGTGATTGTATGATAGTGATTGTATGATTGTGATTGTATGATTGTGATTGTATGATTGTGATTGTATGATTGTGATTGTATGATTGTGATTGTATGATTGTGATTGTATGATTGTGATTGTATGATTGTGATTGTATGATTGTGATTGTGCGATTGTGATTGTACGATTGTGATTGTATGATTGTGATTGTATGATTATGATTGAATGATTGTGATCGCATGATTGTAATTGTATGATTATGATTGTATGATTGTGATTGTGCGATTGTGATTGTACGATTGTGATTGTATGATTGTGATTGTATGATTGTGATTGTAAGATTGTGATTGTATGACTGTGATTGTGTGAATGTGATTGTATGATTGTGATTGTATGATTGTGATTGTATGATTGTGATAGTATGATTGTGATTGTATGATTGTGATTGTATGATTGTGATTGTATGATAGTGATTGTATGATTGTATTTGGGAGATTGTATTTTGGAGATTGTAATTGTAGGATTGCGATTGTATGATTGTGATTGTGTGATTGTGATTGTATGATTGTGATTGTATGATTGTGATTGCATGATAATGATTGTATGATTGTGATTGTATGATTGTGATGGTACGATTGTGATTGTATGATTGCGATAGTATTATTGTGATTGTATGATTGTGATTGTATGGTTGTGATTGTATGATTGCGATTGTATGATTGCGATTGTATGATTGTGATTGCATGATTGTGACCGTATGATTGTCATTGTATGATTTTCATTGTATGATTGTGATTGTATGATTGTGAATGTATGATTGTGATTGTATGATTGTGATTGTATGATTGTGATTGTAGGATTGTGATTGTATGATAGTGATTGTATGATTGTGATTGTATGATTGTGATTGTATGATTGTGATTGTATGATTGTGATTGTTCGATTGCGATTGTACGATTGCGATTGTATTATTGTGATTGTATGATTGTGATAGTATGGTTGTGATTGTACGATTGTGATTGTATGATCGTGATTGTATTGTTGTGATTGTATGATTGTGATTGTTTGATTCCGATTGTATGATTGTGATTGTATGATTGTGATTGTATGATTGCGATTGTATGATTGTGATTGTATGATTGTGATTGTATGATTGTGATTGTATGGTTGTGATTGTATGATTGCGATTGTATGATTGTGATTGTATGATTGTGATTGTATGATAATGATTGTATGATTGTGATTGTATGATTGTGATTGTATGATAGTGATTGTATGATTGTGATTGTATGATTGTGATTGTATGATTGTGATTGTATGATTGTGATTGTTCGATTGCGATTGTACGATTGCGATTGTATTATTGTGATTGTATGATTGTGATAGTATGGTTGTGATTGTACGATTGTGATTGTATGATCGTGATTGTATTGTTGTGATTGTATGATTGTGATTGTTTGATTCCGATTGTATGATTGTGATTGTATGATTGTGATTGTATGATTGCGATTGTATGATTGTGATTGTATGATTGTGATTGTATGATTGTGATTGTATGGTTGTGATTGTATGATTGCGATTGTATGATTGTGATTGTATGATTGTGATTGTATGATAATGATTGTATGATTGTGATTGTATGATTGTGATGGTATGATTGTGATTGTATGATTGCGATAGTATTATTGTGATTGTATGACTGTGATTGTATGGTTGTGATTGTATGATTGTGATTGTATGATTGCGATTGTATGATTGCGATTGTATGATTGTGATTGCATGATTGTGACCGCATGATTGTCATTGTATGATTTTCATTGTATGATTGTGATTGTATGATAGTGAATGTATGATTGTGATTGTATGATTGTGATTGTATGATTGCGATTGTATGATTGTGATTGTATGATTGTGATTGTATGATTGTGATTGTATGATTGTGATTGTATGATTGTATTTGGGAGATTGTAGTTGTATGATTTCGATTGTATGATTGTGATTGTATGATTGTGATAGTATGATTGTGATTGTATGATTGTGATTGTATGATTGTGATTGTATGATTGTGATTGTATGATAGTGATTGTATGATTGTGATTGTATGATTGTATTTGGGAGATTGTAGTTGTATGATTTCGATTGTATGATTGTGATTGTATGATTGTGATGTATGATTGTAATTGTATGATTATGATTGTATGATTCTGATTGTATGATTGTGATGGTAGGATTGTGATTGTATGATTGCGATCGTATGATTGTGATTGTATGATTATGATTGTATGATTGTGATTGAGTGATTGCGATTGTATGATTGTGGTTGTATGATTATGATTGTATTTTTGTGATTGTATGATTGTGATTGCATGATTGTGATTGTATGATTGTGATTGTATGATTGTGATTGTATGATTGTGATTGTATGATTGCGATTGTATGATTGCGATTGTATGATTGTGATTGTATGATTGTGATTGTATGATTGTGATTGTATGATTGTGATTGTATGATTGTGATTGTATGATTGTATTTGGGAGATTGTAGTTGTATGATTTCGATTGTATGATTGTGATTGTATGATTGTGATGTATGATTGTAATTGTATGATTATGATTGTATGATTGTGATTGTATGATTGTGATGGTATGATTGTGATTGTATGATTGCGATCGTATGATTGTGAGGGTATGATTATGATTGTATGATTGTGATTGTATGATTGCGATTGTATGATTGTGATTGTATGATTGTGATTGTATGATTGTGATTGTATGATTGTGATTGTATGATTGTGATTGTATGATTGTGATTGTATGACTGTGATTGTATGATTGTGATTGTATGATTGTGATTGTATGATTATGATTGTATCATTGTGATTGTATGATTGTATTTGGGAGATTGTATTTTGGAGATTGTAATTGTAGGATTGCGATTGTATGATTGTGATTGTATGATTGTGATTGTATGATTGTGATTGTATGATTGTGATTGTATGATTGTGATAGTATGATTGTGATTGTAAGATTGTGATTGTATGACTGTGATTGTATGATTGTGATTGTGCGATTGTGATTGTATGATTGTGATGGTATGATTGTGATTGTATGATTGCGATCGTATGATTGTGAGGGTATGATTATGATTGTATGATTGTGATTGTATGATTGCGATTGTATGATTGTGATTGTATGATTGTGATTGTATGATTGTGATTGTATGATTGTGATTGTATGATTGTGATTGTATGATTGTGATTGTATGACTGTGATTGTATGATTGTGATTGTATGATTGTGATTGTATGATTATGATTGTATGATTGTGATTGTATGATTGTATTTGGGAGATTGTATTTTGGAGATTGTAATTGTAGGATTGCGATTGTATGATTGTGATTGTATGATTGTGATTGTATGATTGTGATTGTATGATTGTGATTGTATGATTATGATTGTATTTTTGTGATTGTATGATTGTGATTGTATGATTGTGATTGTATGATTGTGATTGTATGATTGTGATTGTATGATTGTGATTGTATGATTGTGATTGTATGATTGTGATTGTATGATTGTGATTGTATGATTGTGATTGTATGATTGTGATTGTATGATTGTGATTGTATGATTGCGATTGTATGATTGTGATTGTATGATTGTGATAGTATGATTGTGATTGTAAGATTGTGATTGTATGACTGTGATTGTATGATTGTGATTGTGCGATTGTGATTGTACGATTGTGATTGTGCGATTGTGATTGTAGGATTGTGATTGTATGATTATGATTGAATGATTGTGATTGCATGATTGTGACTGTGTGATTGTGATTGCATGATTTTGAATGTATGATAGTGATTGTATGATTGTGATTGTATGATTGTGATTGTATGATTGTGATAGTATGATTGTGATTGTAAGATTGTGATTGTATGACTGTGATTGTATGATTGTGATTGTATGATTGTGATTGTATGATTATGATTGTATGATTGTGATTGTATGATTGTATTTGGGAGATTGTATTTTGGAGATTGTAATTGTAGGATTGCGATTGTATGATTGTGATTGTATGATTGTGATTGTATGATTGTGATTGTATGATTGTGATTGTATGATTGTGATTGTATGATTGTGATTGTATGATTGTGATTGTATGATTGTGATTGTATGATTGTGATTGTATGATTGTGATTGTATGATTGTGATTGTATGATTGTGATTGTATGGTTGTGATTGTATGATTGTGATTGTATGATTGTAATTGTATGATTGCGATTGTATGATTGCGATTGTATGATTGTGATTGTATGATTGCGATTGTATGATTGCGATTGTATGATTGCGATTGTATGATTATGATTGTATGATTGTGATTGTATGATTATGATTGTATGGTTGTGACTGTATGATTGTGATGGTATGATTGCGATTGTATGATTGCGATAGTATGATTGCGATTGTATGATTGCGATTGTATGATTGTGATTGTATGATTGTGACTGTATGATTGTAACTGTATGATTGTGATTGTGTGATTGCGATTGTATGATTGCGATTGTATGATTGTGATTGTATGAGTGTGATTGTATGATTGTGATAGTATGATTGTGATTGTATGACTGTGATTGTATGACTGTGATTGTATGACTGTGATTGTATGATTGTGATTGTAAGATTGTGATTGTATGACTGTGATTGTATGATTGTGATTGTATGATTGTGATTGTATGATTGTGATTGCATGATGGTGATAGTATGATTGTGATTGTATGATTGTGAATGTATGATTGTGATTGTATGATTGTGATTGTATGATTGTATTTGGGAGATTGTAGTTGTATGATTGCGATTGTATGAATGTGATTGTATGGTTGTGATGTATGATTGCGATTGTATGAATGCGATTGTATGACTGTGATTACATGATTGTGATTGTATGATTGTGATTGTATGATATTGATTGTATGATTGTGATTGTATGATTGTGACTGTATGATTGTAATTGTATGATTGTGATTGTGTGATTGCGATTGTATGATTGCGATTGTATGATTGTGATTGTATGAGTGTGATTGTATGATTGTGATAGTATGATTGTGATTGTATGACTGTGATTGTATGACTGTGATTGTATGACTGTGATTGTATGATTGTGATTGTAAGATTGTGATTGTATGACTGTGATTGTATGATTGTGATTGTATGATTGTGATTGTATGATTGTGATTGTATGATGGTGATAGTATGATTGTGATTGTATGATTGTGATTGTATGATTGTGATTGTATGATTGTGATTGGGAGATTGTAGTTGTATGATTGCGATTGTATGAATGTGATTGTATGATTGTGATGTATGATTGTGATTGTATGATATTGATTGTATGATTGTGATTGTAGGATTGTGATTGTATGATTGTGATAGTATGATTGTGATTGTATGACTGTGATTGTATGACTGTGATTGTATGACTGTGATTGTATGATTGTGATTGTAAGATTGTGATTGTATGACTGTGATTGTATGATTGTGATTGCATGATTGTGATTGTATGATGGCGATAGTATGATTGTGATTGTATAATTGTGATTGTATGGTTGTGATTGTATGATTGCGATTGTATGATTGTGATTGTATGATTGTGATTGTATGATAATGATTGTATGATTGTGATTGTGTGATTGTGATGGTATGATTGTGATTGTATGATTGCGATAGTATTATTGTGATTGTATGATTGTGATTGTATGGTTGTGATTGTATGATTGTGATTGTATGATTGCGATTGTATGATTGCGATTGTATGATTGTGATTGCATGATTGTGACCGTATGATTGTCATTGTATGACTTTCATTGTATGATTGTGATTGCATGATTGTGATTGTATGATTGTGAATGTATGATTGTGATTGTATGATTGTGATTGTATGATTGTGATTGTAGGATTGTGATTGTATGATAGTGATTGTATGATTGTGATTGTATGATTGTGATTGTATGATTGTGATTGTATGATTGTGATTGTATGATTGTGATTGTATGATTGTGATTGTGCGATTGTGATTGTACGATTGTGATTGTATGATTGTGATTGTATGATTATGATTGAATGATTGTGATCGCATGATTGTAATTGTATGATTATGATTGTATGATTGTGATTGTGCGATTGTGATTGTACGATTGTGATTGTATGATTGTGATTGTATGATTGTGATTGTAAGGTTGTGATTGTATGACTGTGATTGTGTGAATGTGATTGTATGATTGTGATTGTATGATTGTGATTGTATGATTGTGATAGTATGATTGTGATTGTATGATTGTGATTGTATGATTGTGATTGTATGATAGTGATTGTATGATTGTATTTGGGAGATTGTAGTTGTATGATTTCGATTGTATGATTGTGATTGTATGATTGTGATTGTATGATTGTGATGGTATTATTGTGATTGTATGATGGCGATAGTATGATTGTGATTGTATGATTGTGATTGTATGGTTGTGATTGTATGATTGCGATTGTATGATTGTGATTGTATGATTGTGATTGTATGATAATGATTGTATAATTGTGATTGTATGATTGTGATGGTATGATTGTGATTGTATGGTTGTGATTGTATGATTGTGATTGTATGATTGCGATTGTATGATTGCGATTGTATGATTGTGATTGCATGATTGTGTCCGTATGATTGTCATTGTATGATTTTCATTGTATGATTGTGATTGTATGATTGTGAATGTATGATTGTGATTGTATGATTGTGATTGTATGATTGTGATTGTAGGATTGTGATTGTATGATAGTGATTGTATGATTGTGATTGTATGATTGTGATTGTATGATTGTGATTGTATGATTGTGATTGTATGATTGTGATTGTATGATTGTGATTGTATGATTGTGATTGTGCGATTGTGATTGTACGATTGTGATTGTATGATTGTGATTGTATGATTGCGACCGTATGATTGTGATTGTATGATTATGATTGTATGGTTGTGATTGTATGATTGCGATTGTATGATTGTGATTGTATGATTGTGATTGTATGATAATGATTGTATGATTGTGATTGTATGATTGTGATGGTATGATTGTGATTGTATGATTGCGATAGTATTATTGTGATTGTATGATTGTGATTGTATGGTTGTGATTGTATGATTGTGATTGTATGATTGCGATTGTATGATTGCGATTGTATGATTGTGATTGCATGATTGTGACCGCATGATTGTCATTGTATGATTTTCATTGTATGATTGTGATTGTATGATAGTGAATGTATGATTGTGATTGTATGATTGTGATTGTATGATTGCGATTGTATGATTGTCATTGTATGATTTTCATTGTATGATTGTGATTGTATGATAGTGAATGTATGATTGTGATTGTATGATTGCGATTGTATGATTGCGATTGTATGATTGTGATTGTATGATTGTGATTGTATGATTGTGATTGTATGATTGTGATTGTATGATTGTGATTGTATGATTGTATTTGGGAGATTGTAGTTGTATGATTTCGATTGTATGATTGTGATTGTATGATTGTGATAGTATGATTGTGATTGTATGATTGTGATTGTATGATTGTGATTGTATGGTTGTGATTGTATGATTGCGATCGTATGATTGTGATTGTATGATTATGATTGTATGATTGTGATTGTATGATTGCGATTGTATGATTGTGGTTGTATGATTATGATTGTATTTTTGTGATTGTATGATTGTGATTGTATGATTGTGATTGTATGATTGTGATTGTATGATTGTGATTGTATGATTGTGATTGTATGATTGTGATTGTATGATTGTGATTGTACGATTGCGATTGTATGATTGTGATTGTATGATTGTGATTGTATGATTGTGATTGTATGATTGTGATTGTATGATTGTATTTGGGAGATTGTAGTTGTATGATTTCGATTGTATGATTGTGATTGTATGATTGTGATGTATGATTGTAATTGTATGATTATGATTGTATGATTGTGATTGTATGATTGTGATGGTATGATTGTGATTGTATGATTGCGATCGTATGATTGTGAGGGTATGATTATGATTGTATGATTGCGATTGTATGATTGCGATTGTATGATTGTGATTGTATGATTGTGATTGTATGATTGTGATTGTATGATTGTGATTGTATGATTCTGATTGTATGATTGTGATTGTATGACTGTGATTGTATGATTGTGATTGTGCGATTGTGATTGTACGATTGTGATTGTACGGTTGTGATTGTATGATTGTGATTGTATGATAGTGATTGTATGATTGTGATTGTATGATTGTGATTGTATGATTGCGATTGTGCGATTGTGATTGTACGATTGTGATTGTATGATTGTGATTGTATGATTATGATTGAATGATTGTGATCGCATGATTGTAATTGTATGATTATGATTGTATGATTGTGATTGTGCGATTGTGATTGTACGATTGTGATTGTATGATTGTGATTGTATGATTGTGATTGTAAGATTGTGATTGTATGACTGTGATTGTGTGAATGTGATTGTATGATTGTGATTGTATGATTGTGATTGTATGATTGTGATAGTATGATTGTGATTGTATGATTGTGATTGTATGATTGTGATTGTATGATAGTGATTGTATGATTGTATTTGGGAGATTGTAGTTGTATGATTTCGATTGTATGGTTGTGATTGTATGATTGCGATTGTATGATTGTGATTGTATGATTGTGATTGTATGATAATGATTGTATAATTGTGATTGTATGATTGTGATGGTATGATTGTGATTGTATGATTGCGATAGTATTATTGTGATTGTATGATTGTGATTGTATGGTTGTGATTGTATGATTGTGATTGTATGATTGCGATTGTATGATTGCGATTGTATGATTGTGATTGCATGATTGTGACCGTATGATTGTCATTGTATGATTTTCATTGTATGATTGTGATTGTATGATTGTGAATGTATGATTGTGATTGTATGATTGTGATTGTATGATTGTGATTGTAGGATTGTGATTGTATGATAGTGATTGTATGATTGTGATTGTATGATTGTGATTGTATGATTGTGATTGTATGATTGTGATTGTATGATTGTGATTGTATGATTGTGATTGTGCGATTGTGATTGTACGATTGTGATTGTATGATTGTGATTGTATGATTATGATTGAATGATTGTGATCGCATGATTGTAATTGTATGATTATGATTGTATGATTGTGATTGTGCGATTGTGATTGTACGATTGTGATTGTATGATTGTGATTGTATGATTGTGATTGTAAGATTGTGATTGTATGACTGTGATTGTATGAATGTGATTGTATGATTGTGATTGTATGATTGTGATTGTATGATTGTGATAGTATGATTGTGATTGTATGATTGTGATTGTATGATTGTGATTGTATGATTGTGATTGTATGATTGTGATTGTATGATAGTGATTGTATGATTGTGATTGTATGATTGTATTAGTGAGATTGTAGTTGTATGATTTCGATTGTATGATTGTGATTGTATGATTGTGATGTATGATTGTAATTGTATGATTATGATTGTATGATTCTGATTGTATGATTGTGATGGTATGATTGTGATTGTATGATTGCGATCGTATGATTGTGATTGTATGATTATGATTGTATGATTGTGAAAGTATGATTGCGATTGTATGATTGTGGTTGTATGATTATGATTGTATTTTTGTGATTGTATGATTGTGATTGTATGATTGTGATTGTATGATTGTGATTGTATGATTGTGATTGTATGATTGTGATTGTATGATTGTGATTGTATGATTGTGATTGTATGATTGCGATTGTATGATTGTGATTGTATGATTGTGATTGTATGATTGTGATTGTATGGTTGTGATTGTATGATTGCGATTGTATGATTGTGATTGTATGATTGTGATTGTATGATAATGATTGTATGATTGTGATTGTATGATTGTGATGGTATGATTGTGATTGTATGATTGCGATAGTATTATTGTGATTGTATGATTGTGATTGTATGGTTGTGATTGTATGATTGTGATTGTATGATTGCGATTGTATGATTGCGATTGTATGATTGTGATTGCATGATTGTGACCGCATGATTGTCATTGTATGATTTTCATTGTATGATTGTGATTGTATGATAGTGAATGTATGATTGTGATTGTATGATTGTGATTGTATGATTGCGATTGTATGATTGTGATTGTATGATTGTGATTGTATGATTGTGATTGTATGATTGTATTTGGGAGATTGTAGTTGTATGATTTCGATTGTATGATTGTGATTGTATGATTGTGATAGTATGATTGTGATTGTATGATTGTGATTGTATGATTGTGATTGTATGATTGTGATTGTATGATAGTGATTGTATGATTGTGATTGTATGATTGTATTTGGGAGATTGTAGTTGTATGATTTCGATTGTATGATTGTGATTGTATGATTGTGATGTATGATTGTAATTGTATGATTATGATTGTATGATTCTGATTGTATGATTGTGATGGTATGGTTGTGTTTGTATGATTGCGATCGTATGATTGTGATTGTATGATTATGATTGTATGATTGTGATTGTATGATTGCGATTGTATGATTGTGGTTGTATGATTATGATTGTATTTTTGTGATTGTATGATTGTGATTGTATGATTGTGATTGTATGATTGTGATTGTATGATTGTGATTGTATGATTGTGATTGTATGATTGTGATTGTATGATTGTGATTGTATGATTGTGATTGTATGATTGTGATTGTATGATTGTGATTGTATGATTGTGATTGTATGATTGTGATTGTATGATTGTGATTGTATGATTGTATTTGGGAGATTGTAGTTGTATGATTTCGATTGTATGATTGTGATTGTATGATTGTGATTGTATGATTGTGATGTATGATTGTAATTGTATGATTATGATTGTATGATTGTGATTGTATGATTGTGATGGTATGATTGTGATTGTATGATTGCGATCGTATGATTGTGAGGGTATGATTATGATTGTATGATTGTGATTGTATGATTGCGATTGTATGATTGTGATTGTATGATTGTGATTGTATGATTGTGATTGTATGATTATGATTGTATTTTTGTGATTGTATGATTGTGATTGTATGATTGTGATTGTATGATTGTGATTGTATGATTGTGATTGTATGATTGTGATTGTATGATTGTGATTGTATGATTGTGATTGTATGATTGTGATTGTATGATTATGATTGTATTTTTGTGATTGTATGATTGTGATTGTATGATTGCGATTGTATGATTGCGATTGTATGATTGCGATTGTATGATTGTGATTGTATGATTGTGATTGTATGATTGTGATTGTATGATTGTGATTGTATGATTGTGATTGTATGATTGTGATTGTATGATTGTGATTGTATGATTGTGATTGTATGATTGTGATTGTATGATTGTGATTGTATGATTGTGATTGTATGATTGCGATTGTATGATTGCGATTGTATGATTGCGATTGTATGATTGCGATTGTATGATTGCGATTGTATGATTATGATTGTATGATTGTGATTGTATGATTATGATTGTATGGTTGTGACTGTATGATTGTGATGGTATGATTGCGATTGTATGATTGCGTTAGTATGATTGCGATTGTATGATTGTGATTGTATGATTGTGATTGTATGATTGTGACTGTATGATTGTAATTGTATGATTGTGATTGTGTCATTGCGATTGTATGATTGCGATTGTATGATTGTGATTGTATGAGTGTGATTGTATGATTGTGATAGTATGATTGTGATTGTATGACTGTGATTGTATGACTGTGATTGTATGATTGTGATTGTATGATTGTGATTGTAAGATTGTGATTGTATGACTGTGATTGTATGATTGTGATTGTATGATTGTGATTGTATGGTTGTGATTGTATGATGGTGATAGTATGATTGTGATTGTATGATTGTGATTGTATGATTGTGATTGTATGATTGTGATTGTATGATTGTGATTGTATGATTGTGATTGTATGATTGTATTTGGGAGATTGTAGTTGTATGATTGCGATTGTATGAATGTGATTGTATGATTGTGATGTATGATTGTAATTGTATGATTATGATTGTATGATTGTGATTGTATGATTGTGATGGTATGATTGTGATTGTATGATTGCGATCGTATGATTGTGATTGTATGATTATGATTGTATGATCGTGATTGTATGATTGCGATTCTATCATTGTGATTGTATGATTATGATTGTATTTTTGTGATTGTATGATTGTGATTGTATGATTGTGATTGTATGATTGTGATTGTATGATTGTGATTGTATGATTGTGATTGTATGATTGTGATTGTATGATTGTGATTGTATGATTGTGATTGTATGATTGTGATTGTATGATTGTGATTGTATGATTGTGATTGTATGATTGTGATTGTATGATTGCGATTGTATGAATGCGATTGTATGATTGTGATTACATGATTGTGATTGTATGATTGTGATTGTATGATATTGATTGTATGATTGTGATTGTAGGATTGTGATTGTATGATTGTGATAGTATGATTGTGATTGTATGATTGTGATTGCATGATTGTGATTGTATGATTGTGATTGTATGATTGTGATTGTATGATAGTGATTGTATGATTGTGATTGTATGATTGTATTAGTGAGATTGTAGTTGTATGATTTCGATTGTATGATTGTGATTGTATGATTGTGATGTATGATTGTAATTGTATGATTATGATTGTATGATTCTGATTGTATGATTGTGATGGTATGATTGTGATTGTATGATTGCGATCGTATGATTGTGATTGTATGATTATGATTGTATGATTGTGATTGTATGATTGCGATTGTATGATTGTGGTTGTATGATTATGATTGTATTTTTGTGATTGTATGATTGTGATTGTATGATTGTGATTGTATGATTGTGATTGTATGATTGTGATTGTATGATTGTGATTGTATGATTGTGATTGTATGATTGCGATTGTATGATTGTGATTGTATGATTGTGATTGTATGATTGTGATTGTATGGTTGTGATTGTATGATTGCGATTGTATGATTGTGATTGTATGATTGTGATTGTATGATAATGATTGTATGATTGTGATTGTATGATTGTGATGGTATGATTGTGATTGTATGATTGCGATAGTATTATTGTGATTGTATGATTGTGATTGTATGGTTGTGATTGTATGATTGTGATTGTATGATTGCGATTGTATGATTGTGATTGCATGATTGTGACCGCATGATTGTCATTGTATGATTTTCATTGTATGATTGTGATTGTATGATAGTGAATGTATGATTGTGATTGTATGATTGTGATTGTATGATTGCGATTGTATGATTGTGATTGTATGATTGTGATTGTATGATTGTGATTGTATGATTGTATTTGGGAGATTGTAGTTGTAGGATTTCGATTGTATGATTGTGATTGTATGATTGTGATAGTATGATTGTGATTGTATGATTGTGATTGTATGATTGTGATTGTATGATTGTGATTGTATGATAGTGATTGTATGATTGTGATTGTATGATTGTATTTGGGAGATTGTAGTTGTATGATTTCGATTGTATGATTGTGATTGTATGATTGTGATGTATGATTGTAATTGTATGATTATGATTGTATGATTCTGATTGTATGATTGTGATGGTATGGTTGTGATTGTATGATTGCGATCGTATGATTGTGATTGTATGATTATGATTGTATGATTGTGATTGTATGATTGCGATTGTATGATTGTGGTTGTATGATTATGATTGTATTTTTGTGATTGTATGATTGTGATTGTATGATTGTGATTGTATGATTGTGATTGTATGATTGTGATTGTATCATTGTGATTGTATGATTGTGATTGTATGATTGTGATTGTATGATTGCGATTGTATGATTGTGATTGTATGATTGTGATTGTATGATTGTGATTGTATGATTGTGATTGTATGATTGTATTTGGGAGATTGTAGTTGTCTGATTTCGATTGTATGATTGTGATTGTATGATTGTGATTGTATGATTGTGATGTATGATTGTAATTGTATGATTATGATTGTATGATTGTGATTGTATGATTGTGATGGTATGATTGTGATTGTATGATTGCGATCGTATGATTGTGAGGGTATGATTATGATTGTATGATTGTGATTGTATGATTGCGATTGTATGATTGTGATTGTATGATTGTGATTGTATGATCGTGATTGTATGATTGTGATTGTATGATTCTGATTGTATGATTGTGATTGTATGACTGTGATTGTATGATTGTGATTGTATGATTGTGATTGTATGATTATGATTGTATGATTGTGATTGTATGATTGTATTTCGGAGATTGTATTTTGGAGATTGTAATTGTAGGATTGCGATTGTATGATTGTGATTGTATGATTGTGATTGTATGATTGTGATTGTATGATTGTGATTGTATGATTGTGATTGTATGATTATGATTGTATTTTTGTGATTGTATGATTGTGATTGTATGATTGTGATTGTATGATTGTGATTGTATGATTGTGATTGTATGATTGTGATTGTATGATTGTGATTGTATGATTGTGATTGTATGATTGTGATTGTATGATTGTGATTGTATGATTGTGATTGTATGATTGCGATTGTATGATTGTGATTGTATGATTGTGATAGTATGATTGTGATTGTAAGATTGTGATTGTATGACTGTGATTGTATGATTGTGATTGTGCGATTGTGATTGTACGATTGTGATTGTACGATTGTGATTGTAGGATTGTGATTGTATGATTATGATTGAATGATTGTGATTGCATGATTGTGACTGTGTGATTGTGATTGCATGATTTTGAATGTATGATAGTGATTGTATGATTGTGATTGTATGATTGTGATTGTATGATTGTGATAGTATGATTGTGATTGTAAGATTGTGATTGTATGACTGTGATTGTATGATTGTGATTGTATGATTGTGATTGTATGATTATGATTGTATAATTGTGATTGTATGATTGTATTTGGGAGATTGTATTTTGGAGATTGTAATTGTAGGATTGCGATTGTATGATTGTGATTGTATGATTGTGATTGTATGATTGTGATTGTATGATTGTGATTGTATGATTGTGATTGTATGATTGTGATTGTATGATTGTGATTGTATGATTGTGATTGTATGATTGTGATTGTATGATTGTGATTGTATGATTGTGATTGTATGATTGTGATTGTATGATTGTGATTGTATGATTGTGATTGTATGATTGTAATTGTATGATTGTGATTGTATGATTGTGATTGTATGATTGGGATTGTATGATTGCGATTGTATGATTGCGATTGTATGATTGCGATTGTATGATTATGATTGTATGATTGTGATTGTATGATTATGATTGTATGGTTGTGACTGTATGATTGTGATGGTATGATTGCGATTGTATGATTGCGATAGTATGATTGCGATTGTATGATTGTGATTGTATGATTGTGATTGTATGATTGTGACTGTATGATTGTAATTGTATGATTGTGATTGTGTGATTGCGATTGTATGATTGCGATTGTATGATTGTGATTGTATGAGTGTGATTGTATGATTGTGATAGTATGATTGTGATTGTATGACTGTGATTGTATGACTGTGATTGTATGATTGTGATTGTATGATTGTGATTGTAAGATTGTGATTGTATGACTGTGATTGTATGATTGTGATTGTATGATTGTGATTGTATGGTTGTGATTGTATGATGGTGATAGTATGATTGTGATTGTATGATTGTGATTGTATGATTGTGATTGTATGATTGTGATTGTATGATTGTGATTGTATGATTGTGATTGTATGATTGTATTTGGGAGATTGTAGTTGTATGATTGCGATTGTATGAATGTGATTGTATGATTGTGATGTATGATTGTAATTGTATGATTATGATTGTATGATTGTGATTGTATGATTGTGATGGTATGATTGTGATTGTATGATTGCGATCGTATGATTGTGATTGTATGATTATGATTGTATGATCGTGATTGTATGATTGCGATTGTATCATTGTGATTGTATGATTATGATTGTATTTTTGTGATTGTATGATTGTGATTGTATGATTGTGATTGTATGATTGTGATTGTATGATTGTGATTGTATGATTGTGATTGTATGATTGTGATTGTATGATTGTGATTGTATGATTGTGATTGTATGATTGTGATTGTATGATTGCGATTGTATGAATGCGATTGTATGATTGTGATTACATGATTGTGATTGTATGATTGTGATTGTATGATATTGATTGTATGATTGTGATTGTAGGATTGTGATTGTATGATTGTGATAGTATGATTGTGATTGTATGATTGTGATTGCATGATTGTGATTGTATGATTGTGATTGCATTATTTTGAATGTATGATTGTGATTGTATGATTGTGATTGTAGGATTGTGATTGTATGATAGTGATTGTATGATTGTGATTGTATGATTGTGATTGTAAGATTGTGATTGTATGACTGTGATTGTATGATTGTGATTGTATGATTGTGATTGTATGATTATGATTGTATGATTGTGATTGTATGATTGTATTTGGGAGATTGTATTTTGGAGATTGTAATTGTAGGATTGCGATTGTATGATTGTGATTGTATGATTGTGATTGTATGATTGTGATTGTGTGATTGTGATTGCATGATTATGATTGTATTTTTGTGATTGTATGATTGTGATTGTATGATTGTGATTGTATGATTGTGATTGTATGATTGTGATTGTATGATTGTGATTGTATGATTGTGATTGTATGATTGTGATTGTATGATTGTGATTGTATGATTGTGATTGTATGATTGTGATTGTATGATTGTGATTGTATGATTGCGATTGTATGATTGCGATTGTATGATTGCGATTGTATGATTGTGATTGTATGATTGTGATTGTATGACTGTGATTGTATGATTGTGATTGTATGATTGTGATTGTATGATTATGATTGTATGATTGTGATTGTATGATTGTGATTGTATGATTATGATTGTATGATTGTGATTGTATGATTGTATTTGGGAGATTGTATTTTGGAGATTGTAATTGTAGGATTGCGATTGTATGATTGTGATTGTATGATTGTGATTGTATGATTGTGATTGTATGATTGTGATTGTATGATTGTGATTGTATGATTGTGATTGTATGATTGTGATTGTATGATTGTGATTGTATGATTGTGATTGTATGATTGGGATTGTATGATTGTGATTGTATGATTGTGATTGTATGATTGTGATTGTATGATTGCGATTGTATGATTGCGATTGTATGATTGTGATTGTATGATTGTGATTGTGTGATTGTGATTGTATGATTGTGACTGTATGATTGTAATTGTATGATTGTGATTGTGTGATTGCGATTGTATGATTGCGATTGTATGATTGTGATTGTATGAGTGTGATTGTATGATTGTGATAGTATGATTGTGATTGTATGACTGTGATTGTATGACTGTGATTGTATGATTGTGATTGTATGATTGTGATTGTAAGATTGTGATTGTATGATTGTGATGGTATGATTGTGATTGTATGATTGCGATAGTATTATTGTGATTGTATGATTGTGATTGTATGGTTGTGATTGTGCGATTGTGATTGTACGATTGTGATTATACGATTGTGGTTGTAGGATTGTGATTGTATGATTATGATTGAATGATTGTGATTGCATGATTGTGACTGTGTGATTGTGATTGCATGATTTTGAATGTATGATTGTGATTGTATGATTGTGATTGTATGATTGTGATTGTATGATTGTGATAGTATGATTGTGATTGTAAGATTGTGATTGTATGACTGTCATTGTATGATTGTGATTGTATGATTGTGATTGTATGATTATGATTGTATGATTGTGATTGTATGATTGTATTTGGGAGATTGTATTTTGGAGATTGTAATTGTAGGATTGCCATTGTATGATTGTGATTGTATGATTGTGATTGTATGATTGTGATTGTATGATTGTGATTGTATGATTGGGATTGTATGATTGTGATTGTATGATTGTGATTGTATGATTGTGATTGTATGATTGTGATTGTATGATTGTGATTGTATGATTGTGATTGTATGATTGTGATTGTATGATTGTGATTGTATGATTGTGATTGTATGATTGCGATTGTATGATTGTGATTGTATGATTGTGATTGTATGATTGTGATTGTAAGGTTGTGATTGTATGATTGCGATTGTATGATTGTGATTGTATGATTGTGATTGTATGATAATGATTGTATGATTGTGATGGTATGATTGTGATTGTATGATTGCGATAGTATTATTGCGATTGTATGATTGTGATTGTATGGTTGTGATTGTATGATTGTGATTCTATGATTGCGATTGTATGATTGCGATTGTATGATTGTGATTGCATGATTGTGACCGTATGATTGTCATTGTATGATTTTCATTGTATGATTGTGATTGTATGATAGTGAATGTATGATTGTGATTGTATGATTGTGATTGTATGATTGTGATAGTAGGATTGTGATTGTATGATAGTGATTGTATGATTGTGATTGTATGATTGTGATTGTATGATTGTGATTGTAAGATTGTGATTGTATGACTGTGATTGTATGATTGTGATTGTGCGATTGTGATTGTACGATTGTGATTGTACGATTGTGATTGTAGGATTGTGATTGTATGATTGTGATAGTATGATTGTGATTGTATGATTGTGATTGTATGACTGTGATTGTATGATTGTGATTGTGCGATTGTGATTGTACGATTGTGATTGTACGATTGTGATTGTAGGATTGTGATTGTATGATTATGATTGAATGATTGTGATTGCATGATTGTGACTGTGTGATTGTGATTGCATGATTTTGAATGTATGATTGTGATTGTATGATTGTGATTGTATGATTGTATTTGGGAGATTGTATTTTGGAGATTGTAATTGTAGGATTGCGATTGTATGATTGTGATTGTATGATTGTGATTGTATGATTGTGATTGTATGATTGTGATTGTATGATTGTGATTGTATGATTATGATTGTATTTTTGTGATTGTATGATTGTGATTGTATGATTGTGATTGTATGATTGTGATTGTATGATTGTGATTGTATGATTGTGATTGTATGATTGTATTTGGGAGATTGTATTTTGGAGATTGTAATTGTAGGATTGCGATTGTATGATTGTGATTGTATGATTGTGATTGTAAGATTGTGATTGTATGACTGTGATTGTATGATTGTGATTGTATGATTGTGATTGTATGATTATGATTGTATGATTGTGATTGTATGATTGTATTTGGGAGATTGTATTTTGGAGACTGTAATTGTAGGATTGCGATTGTATGATTGTGATTGTATGATTGTGATTGTATGATTGTGATTGTATGATTGTGATTGTATGATTGTGATTGTATGATTGTGATTGTATGATTATGATTGTATTTTTGTGATTGTATGATTGTGATTGTATGATTGTGATTGTATGATTGTGATTGTATGATTGTGATTGTATGATTGTGATTGTATGATTGTGATTGTATGATTGTGATTGTATGATTGTGATTGTATGATTGTGATTGTATGACTGCGATTGTATGATTGCGATTGTATGATTGTGATTGTATGATTGTGATTGTATGATTGTGATTGTATGATTGTATTTGGGAGATTGTAGTTGTATGATTTCGATTGTATGATTGTGATTGTATGATTGTGATGTATGATTGTAATTGTATGATTATGATTGTATGATTGTGATTGTATGATTGTGATGGTATGATTGTGATTGTATGATTGCGATCGTATGATTGGGAGGGTATGATTATGATTGTATGATTGTGATTGTATGATTGCGATTGTATGATTGTGATTGTATGATTGTGATTGTATGATTGTGATAGTATGATTGTGATTGTATGATTGTGATTGTATGATTGTGATTGTATGATTGTGATAGTATGATTGTGATTGTAAGATTGTGATTGTATGACTGTGATTGTATGATTGTGATTGTGCGATTGTGATTGTACGATTGTGATTGTACGATTGTGATTGTAGGATTGTGATTGTATGATTATGATTGAATGATTGTGATTGCATGATTGTGACTGTGTGATTGTGATTGCATGATTTTGAATGTATGATAGTGATTGTATGATTGTGATTGTATGATTGTGATTGTATGATTGTGATTGTATGATTGTGATAGTATGATTGTGATTGTATGATTGTGATTGTATGATTGTGATTGCATGATTGTGACCGCATGATTGTCATTGTATGATTTTCATTGTATGATTGTGATTGTATGATAGTGAATGTATGATTGTGATTGTATGATTGTGATTGTATGATTGTGATTGTATGATTGCGATTGTATGATTGCGATTGTATGATTGTGATTGTATGATTGTGATTGTATGATTGTGATTGTATGATTGTATTTGGGAGATTGTAGTTGTATGATTTCGATTGTATGATTGTGATTGTATGATTGTGATTGTATGATTGTGATTGTATGATTGTGATTGTATGATTGTGATTGTATGATTGTGATTGTATGATTGTGATTGTATGATTGTGATTGTATGATTGCGATTGTATGATTGTGATTGTATGATTGTGATTGTATGATAATGATTGTATGATTGTGATTGTATGATTGTGATGGTATGATTGTGATTGTATGATTGCGATAGTGTTATTGTGATTGTATGATTGTGATTGTATGGTTGTGATTGTATGACTGTGATTGTATGATTGCGATTGTATGATTGCGATTGTATGATTGTGATTGCAAGATTGTGACCGCATGATTGTCATTGTATGATTTTCATTGTATGATTGTGATTGTATGATAGTGAATGTATGATTGTGATTGTATGATTGTGATTGTATGATTGCGATTGTATGATTGTGATTGTATGATTGTGATTGTATGATTGTGATTGTATGATTGTGATTGTATGATTGTATTTGGGAGATTGAAGTTGTATGATTTCGATTGTATGATTGTGATTGTATGATTGTGATAGTATGATTGTGATTGTATGATTGTGATTGTATGATTGTGATTGTATGATTGTGATTGTATGATAGTGATTGTATGATTGTGATTGTATGATTGTATTTGGGAGATTGTAGTTGTATGATTTCGATTGTATGATTGTGATTGTATGATTGTGATGTATGATTGTAATTGTATGATTATGATTGTATGATTCTGATTGTATGATTGTGATGGTATGATTGTGATTGTATGATTGCGATCGTATGATTGTGATTGTATGATTATGATTGTATTTTTGTGATTGTATGATTGTGATTGTATGATTGTGATTGTATGATTGTGATTGTATGATTGTGATTGTATGATTGTGATTGTATGATTGCGATTGTATGATTGTGATTGTATGATTGTGATTGTATGATTGTGATTGTATGATTGTGATTGTATGATTGTATTTGGGAGATTGTAGTTGTATGATTTCGATTGTATGATTGTGATTGTATGATTGTGATTGTATGATTGTGATGTATGATTGTAATTGTATGATTATGATTGTATGATTGTGATTGTATGATTGTGATGGTATGATTGTGATTGTATGATTGCGATCGTATGATTGTGAGGGTATGATTATGATTGTATGATTGTGATTGTATGATTGTGATTGTATGATTGTGATTGTATGATTATGATTGTATTTTTGTGATTGTATGATTGTGATTGTATGATTGTGATTGTATGATTGTGATTGTATGATTGTGATTGTATGATTGTGATTGTATGATTGTGATTGTATGATTGTGATTGTATGATTGTGATTGTATGATTATGATTGTATGATTGTGATTGTATGATTGTATTTGGAAGATTGTATTTTGGAGATTGTAATTGTAGGATTGCGATTGTATGATTGTGATTGTATGATTGTGACTGTATGATTGTGATTGTATGATTGTGATTGTATGATTGTGATTGTATGATTATGATTGTATTTTTGTGATTGTATGATTGTGATTGTATGATTGTGATTGTATGATTGTGGTTGTATGACTGTGATTGTATGATTGTGATTGTGCGATTGTGATTGTACGATTGTGATTGTACGATTGTGATTGTAGGATTGTGATTGTATGATTATGATTGAATGATTGTGATTGCATGATTGTGACTGTGTGATTGTGATTGCATGATTTTGAATGTATGATAGTGATTGTATGATTGTGATTGTATGATTGTGATTGTATGATTGTGATAGTATGATTGTGATTGTAAGATTGTGATTGTATGACTGTGATTGTATGATTGTGATTGTATGATTGTGATTGTATGATTATGATTGTATGATTGTGATTGTATGATTGTATTTGGGAGATTGTATTTTGGAGATTGTAATTGTAGGATTGCGATTGTATGATTGTGATTGTATGATTGTGATTGTATGATTGTGATTGTATGATTGTGATTGTATGATTGTGATTGTATGATTGTGATTGTATGATTGTGATTGTATGATTGTGATTGTATGATTGTGATTGTATGATTGTGATTGTATGATTGTGATTGTATGATTGTGATTGTATGATTGTGATTGTATGATTGTAATTGTATGATTGTGATTGTATGATTGTGATTGTATGATTGTGATTGTATGATTGCGATTGTATGATTGCGATTGTATGATTGCGATTGTATGATTATGATTGTATGATTGTGATTGTATGATTATGATTGTATGGTTGTGACTGTATGATTGTGATGGTATGATTGCGATTGTATGATTGCGATAGTATGATTGCGATTGTATGATTGTGATTGTATGATTGTGATTGTATGATTGTGACTGTATGATTGTAATTGTATGATTGTGATTGTGTGATTGCGATTGTATGATTGCGATTGTATGATTGCGATTGTATGAGTGTGATTGTATGATTGTGATAGTATGATTGTGATTGTATGACTGTGATTGTATGACTGTGATTGTATGATTGTGATTGTATGATTGTGATTGTAAGATTGTGATTGTATGACTGTGATTGTATGATTGTGATTGTATGATTGTGATTGTATGGTTGTGATTGTATGATGGTGATAGTATGATTGTGATTGTATGATTGTGATTGTAAGATTGTGATTGTATGACTGTGATTGTATGATTGTGATTGTGCGATTGTGATTGTACGATTGTGATTGTACGATTGTGATTGTAGGATTGTGATTGTATGATTGTGATAGTATGATTGTGATTGTAAGATTGTGATTGTATGACTGGGATTGTATGATTGTGATTGTGCGATTGTGATTGTACGATTGTGATTGTACGATTGTGATTGTAGGATTGTGATTGTATGATTATGATTGAATGATTGTGATTGCATGATTGTGACTGTGTGATTGTGATTGCATGATTTTGAATGTATGATTGTGATTGTATGATTGTGATTGTATGATTGTGATTGTATGATTGTATTTGGGAGATTGTATTTTGGAGATTGTAATTGTAGGATTGCGATTGTATGATTGTGATTGTATGATTGTGATTGTATGATTGTGATTGTAAGATTGTGATTGTATGACTGTGATTGTATGATTGTGATTGTATGATTGTGATTGTATGATTATGATTGTATGATTGTGATTGTATGATTGTATTTGGGAGATTGTATTTTGGAGATTGTAATTGTAGGATTGCGATTGTGTGATTGTGATTGTATGATTGTGATTGTATGATTGTAATTGTATGATTATGATTGTATGATTGTGATTGTATGATTGTGATGGTATGATTGTGATTGTATGATTGCGATCGTATGATTGTGAGGGTATGATTATGATTGTATGATTGTGATTGTATGATTGTGGTTGTATGATTGTGATTGTATGATTGCGATTGTATGATTGTGATTGTATGATTGTGATAGTATGATTGTGATTGTAAGATTGTGATTGTATGACTGTGATTGTATGATTGTGATTGTGCGATTGTGATTGTACGATTGTGATTGTACGATTGTGATTGTAGGATTGTGATTGTATGATTATGATTGAATGATTGTGATTGCATGATTGTGACTGTGTGATTGTGATTGCATGATTTTGAATGTATGATAGTGATTGTATGATTGTGATTGTATGATTGTGATTGTATGATTGTGATAGTATGATTGTGATTGTAAGATTGTGATTGTATGACTGTGATTGTATGATTGTGATTGTATGATTGTGATTGTATGATTATGATTGTATGATTGTGATTGTATGATTGTATTTGGGAGATTGTATTTTGGAGATTGTAATTGTAGGATTGCGATTGTATGATTGTGATTGTATGATTGTGATTGTATGATTGTGATTGTATGATTGTGATTGTATGATTGTGATTGTATGATTGTGATTGCATGATTGTGATTGTATGATTGTGATTGTATGATTGTGATTGTATGATTGTGATTGTATGATTGTGATTGTATGATTGTGATTGTATGATTGTGATTGTATGATTGTGATTGTATGATTGTGATTGTATGATTGTGATTGTATGATTGTGATTGTATGATTGTGATTGTATGATTGTGATTGTATGATTGTAATTGTATGATTGTGATTGTATGATTGTGATTGTATGATTGTGATTGTATGATTGCGATTGTATGATTGCGATTGTATGATTGCGATTGTATGATTATGATTGTATGATTGTGATTGTATGATTATGATTGTATGGTTGTGACTGTATGATTGTGATGGTATGATTGCGATTGTATGATTGCGATAGTATGATTGCGACTGTATGATTGTGATTGTATGATTGTGATTGTATGATTGTGACTGTATGATTGTAATTGTATGATTGTGATTGTGTGATTGCGATTGTATGATTGCGATTGTATGATTGCGATTGTATGAGTGTGATTGTATGATTGTGATAGTATGATTGTGATTGTATGACTGTGATTGTATGACTGTGATTGTATGATTGTGATTGTATGATTGTGATTGTAAGATTGTGATTGTATGACTGTGCTTGTATGATTGTGATTGTATGATTGTGATTGTATGGTTGTGATTGTATGATGGTGATAGTATGATTGTGATTGTATGATTGTGATTGTAAGATTGTGATTGTATGACTGTGATTGTATGATTGTGATTGTGCGATTGTGATTGTACGATTGTGATTGTACGATTGTGATTGTAGGATTGTGATTGTATGATTGTGATAGTATGATTGTGATTGTAAGATTGTGATTGTATGACTGGGATTGTATGATTGTGATTGTGCGATTGTGATTGTACGATTGTGATTGTACGATTGTGATTGTAGGATTGTGATTGTATGATTATGATTGAATGATTGTGATTGCATGATTGTGACTGTGTGATTGTGATTGCATGATTTTGAATGTATGATTGTGATTGTATGATTGTGATTGTATGATTGTGATTGTATGATTGTATTTGGGAGATTGTATTTTGGAGATTGTAATTGTAGGATTGCGATTGTATGATTGTGATTGTATGATTGTGATTGTATGATTGTGATTGTAAGATTGTGATTGTATGACTGTGATTGTATGATTGTGATTGTATGATTGTGATTGTATGATTATGATTGTATGATTGTGATTGTATGATTGTATTTGGGAGATTGTATTTTGGAGATTGTAATTGTAGGATTGCGATTGTATGATTGTGATTGTATGATTGTGATTGTATGATTGTGATTGTATGATCATGATTGTATTTTTGTGATTGTATGATTGTGATTGTATGATTGTGATTGTATGATTGTGGTTGTATGATTGTGATTGTATGATTGTGATTGTATGATTGTGATTGTATGATTGTGATTGTATGATTGTGATTGTATGATTGTGATTGTATGATTGTGATTGTATGATTGTGATTGTATGATTGTGATTGTATGATTGTATTTGGGAGATTGTAGTTGTATGATTTCGATTGTATGATTGTGATTGTATGATTGTGATGTATGATTGTAATTGTATGATTATGATTGTATGATTGTGATTGTATGATTGTGATGGTATGATTGTGATTGCATGATTGCGATCGTATGATTGGGAGGGTATGATTATGATTGTATGATTGTGATTGTATGATTGCGATTGTATGATTGTGATTGTATGATTGTGATTGTATGATTGTGATAGTATGATTGTGATTGTATGATTGTGATTGTATGATTGTGATTGTATGATTGTGATAGTATGATTGTGATTGTAAGATTGTGATTGTATGACTGTGATTGTATGATTGTGATTGTGCGATTGTGATTGTACGATTGTGATTGTACGATTGTGATTGTAGGATTGTGATTGTATGATTATGATTGAATGATTGTGATTGCATGATTGTGACTGTGTGATTGTGATTGCATGATTTTGAATGTATGATAGTGATTGTATGATTGTGATTGTATGATTGTAATTGTATGATTGTAATTGTATGATTGTGATTGTATGATTGTGATAGTATGATTGTGATTGTAAGATTGTGATTGTATGACTGTGATTGTATGATTGTGATTGTATGATTGTGATTGTATGATTATGATTGTATGATTGTGATTGTATGATTGTATTTGGGAGATTGTATTTTGGAGATTGTAATTGTAGGATTGCGATTGTATGATTGTGATTGTATGATTGTGATTGTATGATTGTGATTGTATGATTGTGATTGTATGATTGTGATTGTATGATTGTGATTGTATGATTGTGATTGTATGATTGTGATTGTATGATTGTGATTGTATGATTGTGATTGTATGATTGTAATTATATGATTGTGATTGTATGATTGTGATTCTATGATTGTGATTGTATGATTGCGATTGTATGATTGCGATTGTATGATTGCGATTGTATGATTTTGATTGTATGATTGTGATTGTATGATTATGATTGTATGGTTGTGACTGCATGATTGTGATGGTATGATTGCGATTGTATGATTGCGATAGTATGATTGCGATTGTATGATTGTGATTGTATGATTGTGATTGTATGATTGTGATAGTATGATTGTGATTGTAAGATTGTGATTGTATGACTGTGATTGTATGATTGTGATTGTATGATTGTGATTGTATGATTATGATTGTATGATTGTGATTGTATGATTGTATTTGGGAGATTGTATTTTGGAGATTGTAATTGTAGGACTGCGATTGTATGATTGTGATTGTATGATTGTGATTGTACGATTGTGATTGTAGGATTGTGATTGTAGGATTGTGATTGTATGATTGTGATTGTGCGATTGTGATTGTACGATTGTGATTGTACGATTGTGATTGTAGGATTGTGATTGTATGATTATGATTGAATGATTGTGATTGCATGATTGTGACTGTGTGATTGTGATTGCATGATTTTGAATGTATGATAGTGATTGTATGATTGTGATTGTATGATTGTGATTGTATGATTGTGATAGTATGATTGTGATTGTAAGATTGTGATTGTATGACTGTGATTGTATGATTGTGATTGTATGATTGTGATTGTATGATTATGATTGTATGATTGTGATTGTATGATTGTATTTGGGAGATTGTATTTTGGAGATTGTAATTGTAGGATTGCGATTGTATGATTGTGATTGTATGATTGTGATTGTATGATTGTGATTGTATGATTGTGATTGTATGATTGTGATTGTATGATTGTGATTGTATGATTGTGATTGTATGATTGTGATTGTATGATTGTGATTGTATGATTGTGATTGTATGATTGTAATTGTATGATTGTGATTGTATGATTGCGATAGTATGATTGCGATTGTATGATTGTGATTGTATGATTGTGATTGTATGATTGTGATAGTATGATTGTGATTGTATGATTGCGATAGTATGATTGCGATTGTATGATTGTGATTGTATGATTGTGATTGTATGATTGTGACTGTATGATTGTAATTGTATGATTGTGATTGTGTGATTGCGATTGTATGATTGCGATTGTATGATTGCGATTGTATGTGTGTGATTGTATGATTGCGATAGTATGATTGTGATTGTATGACTGTGATTGTATGACTGTGATTGTATGATTGTGATTGTATGATTGTGATTGTAAGATTGTGATTGTATGACTGTGATTGTATGATTGTGATTGTATGATTGTGATTGTATGGTTGTGATTGTATGATGGTGATAGTATGATTGTGATTGTATGATTGTGATTGTATGATTGTGATTGTATGATTGTGATTGTATGATTGTATTTGGGAGATTGTAGTTGTATGATTGCGATTGTATGAATGTGATTGTATGATTGTGATGTATGATTGTAATTGTATGATTATGATTGTATGATTGTGATTGTATGATTGTGATGGTATGATTGTGATTGTATGATTGCGATCGTATGATTGTGATTGTATGATTATGATTGTATGATCGTGATTGTATGATTGCGATTGTATCATTGTGATTGTATGATTATGATTGTATTTTTGTGATTGTATGATTGTGATTGTATGATTGTGATTGTATGATTGTGATTGTATGATTGTGATTGTATGATTGTGATTGTATGATTGTGATTGTATGATTGTGATTGTATGATTGTGATTGTATGATTGTGATTTTATGATTGCGATTGTATGAATGCGATTGTATGATTGTGATTACATGATTGTGATTGTATGATTGTGATTGTATGATATTGATTGTATGATTGTGATTGTAGGATTGTGATTGTATGATTGTGATAGTATGATTGTGATAGTATGATTGTGATAGTATGATTGTGATTGCATGATTGTGATTGTATGATTGTGATTGCATTATTTTGAATGTATTATTGTGATTGTATGATTGTGATTGTATGATTGTGATTGTATGATTTTGATTGTATGATTGCGATTGTATGATTGTGATTGTATGATTGTGATTGTATGATTGTGATTGTATGATTGTGATTGTATGATTGTGATTGTATGATTGTGATTGCATGATTGTGATTGTATGATTGTGATAGTATGATTGTGATTGTATGATTGTGATTGTATGATTGTGATTGTATGATTGTGATGGTATGATTGTGATTGTATGATTGCGATCGTATGATTGTGAGGGTATGATCATGATTGTATGATTGTGATTGTATGATTGCGATTGTATGATTGTGATTGTATGATTGTGATTGTATGATTGTGATTGTATGATTGTGATTGTATGATTGTGATTGTACGATTGTGATTGTAGGATTGTGATTGTATGATTATGATTGAATGATTGTGATTGCATGATTGTGACTGTGTGATTGTGATTGCATGATTTTGAATGTATGATTGTGATTGTATGATTGTGATTGTATGATTGTGATTGTATGATTGTGATTGTATGATTGTGATTGTATGATTGTGATAGTATGATTGTGATTGTAAGATTGTGATTGTATGACTGTGATTGTATGATTGTGATTGTATGATTGTGATTGTATGATTATGATTGTATGATTGTGATTGTATGATTGTATTTGGGAGATTGTATTTTGGAGATTGTAATTGTAGGATTGCGATTGTATGATTGTGATTGTATGATTGTGATTGTATGATTGTGATTGTATGATTGTATTTGGGAGATTGTATTTTGGAGATTGTAATTGTAGGATTGCGATTGTATGATTGTGATTGTATGATTGTGATTGTAAGATTGTGATTGTATGACTGTGATTGTATAATTGTGATTGTATGATTGTGATTGTATGATTGTGATTGTATGATTGTGATTGTAAGATTGTGATTGTATGACTGTGATTGTATGATTGTGATTGTATGATTGTGATTGTATGATTATGATTGTATGATTGTGATTGTATGATTGTATTTGGGAGATTGTATTTTGGAGATTGTAATTGTAGGATTGCGATTGTATGATTGTGATTGTATGATTGTGATTGTGTGATTGTGATTGTATGATTGTGATTGTATGATTATGATTGTATTTTTGTGATTGTATGATTGTGATTGTATGATTGTGATTGTATGATTGTGATTGTATGATTGTGATTGTATGATTGTGATTGTATGATTGTGATTGTATGATTGTGATTGTATGATTGTGATTGTATGATTGTGATTGTATGATTGTGATTGTATGATTGCGATTGTATGATTGCGATTGTATGATTGTGATTGTATGATTGTGATTGTATGATTGTGATTGTATGATTGTATTTGGGAGATTGTAGTTGTATGATTTCGATTGTATGATTGTGATTGTATGATTGTGATGTATGATTGTAATTGTATGATTATGATTGTATGATTGTGATTGTATGATTGTGATGGTATGATTGTGATTGTATGATTGCGATCGTATGATTGGGAGGGTATGATTATGATTGTATGATTGTGATTGTATGATTGCGATTGTATGATTGTGATTGTATGATTGTGATTGTATGATTGTGATAGTATGATTGTGATTGTATGATTGTGATTGTATGATTGTGATTGTATGATTGTGATAGTATGATTGTGATTGTAAGATTGTGATTGTATGACTGTGATTGTATGATTGTGATTGTGCGATTGTGATTGTACGATTGTGATTGTACGATTGTGATTGTATGACTGTGATTGTATGATTGTGATTGTATGATTGTGATTGTATGATTATGATTGTATGATTGTGATTGTATGATTGTATTTGGGAGATTGTATTTTGGAGATTGTAATTGTAGGACTGCGATTGTATGATTGTGATTGTATGATTGTGATTGTATGATTGTGATTGTATGATTGTAATTGTATGATTGTGATTGTATGATTGTGATTGTATGATTGTGATAGTATGATTGTGATTGTATGACTGTGATTGTATGACTGTGATTGTATGACTGTGATTGTATGATTGTGATTGTAAGATTGTGATTGTATGACTGTGATTGTATGATTGTGATTGTATGATTGTGATTGTATGGTTGTGATTGTATGATGGTGATAGTATGATTGTGTTTGTATGATTGTGGTTGTATGATTGTGATTGTATGATTGTGATTGTATGATTGTGATTGTATGATTGTATTTGGGAGATTGTAGTTGTATGATTGCGATTGTATGAATGTGATTGTATGATTGTGATGTATGATTGTAATTGTATGATTATGATTGTATGATTGTGATTGTATGATTGTGATGGTATGATTGTGATTGTATGATTGCGATCGTATGATTGTGATCGTATGATTATGATTGTATGATTGTGATTGTATGATTGCGATTGTATCATTGTGATTGTATGATTATGATTGTATTTTTGTGATTGTATGATTGTGATTGTATGATTGTGATTGTATGATTGTGATTGTATGATTGTGATTGTATGATTGTGATTGTATGATTGCGATTGTATGATTGTGATTGTATGATTGTGATTGTATGATTGTGATTGTAAGGTTGTGATTGTATGATTGCGATTGTATGATTGTGATTGTATGATTGTGATTGTATGATAATGATTGTATGATTGTGATTGTATGATTGTGATGGTATGATTGTGATTGTATGATTGCGATAGTATTATTGTGATTGTATGATTGTGATTTTATGGTTGTGATTGTATGATTGTGATTCTATGATTGCGATTGTATGATTGCGACTGTATGATTGTGATTGCATGATTGTGACCGTATGATTGTCATTGTATGATTTTCATTGTATGATTGTGATTGTATGATAGTGAATGTATGATTGTGATTGTATGATTGTGCTTGTATGATTGTGATTGTAGGATTGTGATTGTATGATAGTGATTGTATGATTGTGATTGTATGATTGTGATTGTATGATTGTGATTGTATGATTGTGATAGTATGATTGTGATTTTAAGATTGTGATTGTATGACTGTGATTGTATGATTGTGATTGTGCGATTGTGATTGTACGATTGTGATTGTACGATTGTGATTGTAGGATTGTGATTGTACGATTGTGATAGTATGATTGTGATTGTAAGATTGTGATTGTATGACTGTGATTGTATGATTGTGATTGTGCGATTGTGATTGTACGATTGTGATTGTACGATTGTGATTGTAGGATTGTGATTGTATGATTATGATTGAATGATTGTGATTGCATGATTGTGACTGTGTGATTGTGATTGCATGATTTTGAATGTATGATTGTGATTGCATGATTGTGATTGTATGATTGTGATTGTATGATTGTATTTGGGAGATTGCATTTTGGAGATTGTAATTGTAGGATTGCGATTGTATGATTGTGATTGTATGATTGTGATTGTAAGATTGTGATTGTATGACTGTGATTGTATGATTGTGATTGTATGATTGTGATTGTATGATTATGATTGTATGATTGTGATTGTATGATTGTATTTGGGAGATTGTATTTTGGAGATTGTAATTGTAGGATTGCGATTGTATGATTGTGATTGTATGATTGTGATTGTATGATTGTGATTGTATGATTATGATTGTATTTTTGTGATTGTATGAATGTGATTGTATGATTGTGATGTATGATTGTAATTGTATGATTATGATTGTATGATTGTGATTGTATGATTGTGATGGTATGATTGTGATTGTATGATTGCGATCGTATGATTGTGATCGTAGGATTATGATTGTATGATTGTGATTGTATGATTGCGATTGTATCATTGTGATTGTATGATTATGATTGTATTTTTGTGATTGTATGATTGTGATTGTATGATTGTGATTGTATGATTGTGATTGTATGATTGTGATTGTATGATTGTGATTGTATGATTGCGATTGTATGATTGCGATTGTATGATTGTGATTGTATGATTGTGATTGTAAGGTTGTGATTGTATGATTGCGATTGTATGATTGTGATTGTATGATTGTGATTGTATGATAATGATTGTATGATTGTGATTGTATGATTGTGATGGTATGATTGTGATTGTATGATTGCGATAGTATTATTGTGATTGTATGATTGTGATTGTATGGTTGTGATTGTATGATTGTGATTCTATGATTGCGATTGTATGATTGCGATTGTATGATTGTGATTGCATGATTGTGACCGTATGATTGTCATTGTATGATTTTCACTGTATGATTGTGATTGTATGATAGTGAATGTATGATTGTGATTGTATGATTGTGATTGTATGATTGTGATTGTATGATTGTGATTGTATGATTGTGATTGTATGATTGTGATTGTATGATTGTGATAGTATGATTGTGATTTTAAGATTGTGATTGTATGACTGTGATTGTATGATTGTGATTGTGCGATTGTGATTGTACGATTGTGATTGTACGATTGTGATTGTAGGATTGTGATTGTACGATTGTGATAGTATGATTGTGATTGTAAGATTGTGATTGTATGACTGTGATTGTATGATTGTGATTGTGCGATTGTGATTGTACGATTGTGATTGTACGATTGTGATTGTAGGATTGTGATTGTATGATTATGATTGAATGATTGTGATTGCATGATTGTGACTGTGTGATTGTGATTGCATGATTTTGAATGTATGATTGTGATTGCATGATTGTGATTGTATGATTGTGATTGTATGATTGTATTTGGGAGATTGCATTTTGGAGATTGTAATTGTAGGATTGCGATTGTATGATTGTGATTGTATGATTGTGATTGTAAGATTGTGATTGTATGACTGTGATTGTATGATTGTGATTGTATGATTGTGATTGTATGATTATGATTGTATGATTGTGATTGTATGATTGTATTTGGGAGATTGTATTTTGGAGATTGTAATTGTAGGATTGCGATTGTATGATTGTGATTGTATGATTGTGATTGTATGATTGTGATTGTATGATTATGATTGTATTTTTGTGATTGTATGAATGTGATTGTATGATTGTGATGTATGATTGTAATTGTATGATTATGATTGTATGATTGTGATTGTATGATTGTGATGGTATGATTGTGATTGTATGATTGCGATCGTATGATTGTGATCGTAGGATTATGATTGTATGATTGTGATTGTATGATTGCGATTGTATCATTGTGATTGTATGATTATGATTGTATTTTTGTGATTGTATGATTGTGATTGTATGATTGTGATTGTATGATTGTGATTGTATGATTGTGATTGTATGATTGTGATTGTATGATTGCGATTGTATGATTGCGATTGTATGATTGTGATTGTATGATTGTGATTGTAAGGTTGTGATTGTATGATTGCGATTGTATGATTGTGATTGTATGATTGTGATTGTATGATAATGATTGTATGATTGTGATTGTATGATTGTGATGGTATGATTGTGATTGTATGATTGCGATAGTATTATTGTGATTGTATGATTGTGATTGTATGGTTGTGATTGTATGATTGTGATTCTATGATTGCGATTGTATGATTGCGATTGTATGATTGTGATTGCATGATTGTGACCGTATGATTGTCATTGTATGATTTTCACTGTATGATTGTGATTGTATGATAGTGAATGTATGATTGTGATTGTATGATTGTGATTGTATGATTGTGATTGTAGGATTGTGATTGTATGATAGTGATTGTATGATTGTGATTGTATGATTGTGATTGTGCGATTGTCATTGTACGATTGTGATTGTACGATTGTGATTGTAGGATTGTGATTGTACGATTGTGATAGTATGATTGTGATTGTAAGATTGTGATTGTATGACTGTGATTGTATGATTGTGATTGTGCGATTGTGATTGTACGATTGTGATTGTACGATTGTGATTGTAGGATTGTGATTGTATGATTATGATTGAATGATTGTGATTGCATGATTGTGACTGTGTGATTGTGATTGCATGATTTTGAATGTATGATTGTGATTGTATGATTGTGATTGTATGATTGTGATTGTATGATTGTATTTGGGAGATTGTATTTTGGAGATTGTAATTGTAGGATTGCGATTGTATGATTGTGATAGTATGATTGTGATTGTAAGATTGTGATTGTATGACTGTGATTGTATGATTGTGATTGTATGATTGTGATTGTATGATTATGATTGTATGATTGTGATTGTATGATTGTATTTGGGAGATTGTATTTTGGAGATTGTAATTGTAGGATTGCGATTGTATGATTGTGATTGTATGATTGTGATTGTATGATTGTGATTGTATGATTATGATTGTATTTTTGTGATTGTATGATTGTGATTGTATGATTGTGATTGTATGATTGTGATTGTATGATTGTGATTGTATGATTGTGATTTTATGATTGTGATTGTATGATTGTGATTGTATGATTGTGATTGTATGATTGTGATTGTATGATTGTGATTGTATGATTGCGATTGTATGATTGCGATTGTATGATTGTGATTGTATGATTGTGATTGTATGATTGTGATTGTATGATTGTATTTGGGAGATTGTAGTTGTATGATTTCGATTGTATGATTGTGATTGTATGATTGTGATGTATGATTGTAATTGTATGATTATGATTGTATGATTGTGATTGTATGATTGTGATGGTATGATTGTGATTGTATGATTGCGATCGTATGATTGTGATTGTAAGATTGTGATTGTATGACTGTGATTGTATGATTGTGATTGTGCGATTGTGATTGTACGATTGTGATTGTACGATTGTGATTGTAGGATTGTGATTGTACGATTGTGATAGTATGATTGTGATTGTAAGATTGTGATTGTATGACTGTGATTGTATGATTGTGATTGTGCGATTGTGATTGTACGATTGTGATTGTACGATTGTGATTGTAGGATTGTGATTGTATGATTATGATTGAATGATTGTGATTGCATGATTGTGACTGTGTGATTGTGATTGCATGATTTTGAATGTATGATTGTGATTGTATGATTGTGATTGTATGATTGTGATTGTATGATTGTGATTGTATGATTGTATTTGGGAGATTGTATTTTGGAGATTGTAATTGTAGGATTGCGATTGTATGATTGTGATTGTATGATTGTGATTGTAAGATTGTGATTGTATGACTGTGATTGTATGATTGTGATTGTATGATTGTGATTGTATGATTATGATTGTATGATTGTGATTGTATGATTGTATTTGGGAGATTGTATTTTGGAGATTGTAATTGTAGGATTGCGATTGTATGATTGTGATTGTATGATTGTGATTGTATGATTGTGATTGTATGATTGTGATTGTATGATTGTGATTGTATGATTGTGATTGTATGATTATGATTGTATTTTTGTGATTGTATGATTGTGATTGTATGATTGTGATTGTATGATTGTGATTGTATGATTGTGATTGTATGATTGTGATTGTATGATTGTGATTGTATGATTGTGATTGTATGATTGTGATTGTATGATTGTGATTGTATGATTGCGATTGTATGATTGCGATTGTATGATTGTGATTGTATGATTGTGATTGTATGATTGTGATTGTATGATTGTATTTGGGAGATTGTAGTTGTATGATTTCGATTGTATGATTGTGATTGTATGATTGCGATTGTATGATTGTGATTGTATGATTGTGATTGTATGGTTGTGATTGTATGATTGTATTTGGGAGATTGTAGTTGTATGATTTCGATTGTATGATTGTGATTGTATGATTGTGATGTATGATTGTAATTGTATGATTATGATTGTATGATTGTGATTGTATGATTGTGATGGTATGATTGTGATTGTATGATTGCGATAGTATTATTGTGATTGTATGATTGTGATTGTATGGTTGTGATTGTATGATTGTGATTCTATGATTGCGATTGTATGATTGCGATTGTATGATTGTGATTGCATGATTGTGACCGTATGATTGTCATTGTATGATTTTCATTGTATGATTGTGATTGTATGATAGTGAATGTATGATTGTGATTGTATGATTGTGATTGTATGATTGTGATTGTAGGATTGTGATTGTATGATAGTGATTGTATGATTGTGATTGTATGATTGTGATTGTGCGATTGTCATTGTACGATTGTGATTGTACGATTGTGATTGTAGGATTGTGATTGTACGATTGTGATAGTATGATTGTGATTGTAAGATTGTGATTGTATGACTGTGATTGTATGATTGTGATTGTGCGATTGTGATTGTACGATTGTGATTGTACGATTGTGATTGTAGGATTGTGATTGTATGATTATGATTGAATGATTGTGATTGCATGATTGTGACTGTGTGATTGTGATTGCATGATTTTGAATGTATGATTGTGATTGTATGATTGTGATTGTATGATTGTGATTGTATGATTGTATTTGGGAGATTGTATTTTGGAGATTGTAATTGTAGGATTGCGATTGTATGATTGTGATAGTATGATTGTGATTGTAAGATTGTGATTGTATGACTGTGATTGTATGATTGTGATTGTATGATTGTGATTGTATGATTATGATTGTATGATTGTGATTGTATGATTGTATTTGGGAGATTGTATTTTGGAGATTGTAATTGTAGGATTGCGATTGTATGATTGTGATTGTATGATTGTGATTGTATGATTGTGATTGTATGATTGTGATTGTATGATTATGATTGTATTTTTGTGATTGTATGATTGTGATTGTATGATTGTGATTGTATGATTGTGATTGTATGATTGTGATTGTATGATTGTGATTGTATGATTGTGATTGTATGATTGTGATTGTATGATTGTGATTGTATGATTGTGATTGTATGATTGTGATTGTATGATTGCGATTGTATGATTGCGATTGTATGATTGTGATTGTATGATTGTGATTGTATGATTGTGATTGTATGATTGTATTTGGGAGATTGTAGTTGTATGATTTCGATTGTATGATTGTGATTGTATGATTGTGATGTATGATTGTAATTGTATGATTATGATTGTATGATTGTGATTGTATGATTGTGATGGTATGATTGTGATTGTATGATTGCGATCGTATGATTGGGAGGGTGTGATTATGATTGTATGATTGTGATTGTATGATTGCGATTGTATGATTGTGATTGTATGATTGTGATTGTATGATTGTGATAGTATGATTGTGATTGTATGATTGTGATTGTATGATTGTGATTGTATGATTGTGATAGTATGATTGTGATTGTAAGATTGTGATTGTATGACTGTGATTGTATGATTGTGATTGTGCGATTGTGATTGTACGATTGTGATTGTACGATTGTGATTGTAGGATTGTGATTGTATGATTATGATTGAATGATTGTGATTGCATGATTGTGACTGTGTGATTGTGATTGCATGATTTTGAATGTATGATAGTGAATGTATGATTGTGATTGTATGATTGTGATTGTATGATTGTGATTGTATGATTGTGATAGTATGATTGTGATTGTAAGATTGTGATTGTATGACTGTGATTGTATGATTGTGATTGTATGATTGTGATTGTATGATTGTGATTGTATGATTGTATTTGGGAGATTGTATTTTGGAGATTGTAATTGTAGGATTGCGATTGTATGATTGCGATTGTATGATTGTGACTGTATGATTGTGATTGTATGATTGTGATTGTATGATTGTGATTGTATGATTGTGATTGTATGATTGTGATTGTATGATTGTGATTGTATGATTGTGATTGTATGATTGTGATTGTATGATTGCGATTGTATGATTGTGATTGTATGATTGTGATTGTATGGTTGTGATTGTATGATTGTATTTGGGAGATTGTAGTTGTATGATTTCGATTGTATGATTGTGATTGTATGATTGTGATGTATGATTGTAATTGTATGATTATGATTGTATGATTGTGATTGTATGATTGTGATGGTATGATTGTGATTGTATGATTGCGATCGTATGATTGGGAGGGTATGATTATGATTGTATGATTGTGATTGTATGATTGCGATTGTATGATTGTGATTGTATGATTGTGATTGTATGATTGTGATAGTATGATTGTGATTGTATGATTGTGATTGTATGATTGTGATTGTATGATTGTGATAGTATGATTGTGATTGTAAGATTGTGATTGTATGACTGTGATTGTATGATTGTGATTGTGCGATTGTGATTGTACGATTGTGATTGTACGATTGTGATTGTATGACTGTGATTGTATGATTGTGATTGTATGATTGTGATTGTATGATTATGATTGTATGATTGTGATTGTATGATTATATTTGGGAGATTGTATTTTGGAGATTGTAATTGTAGGACTGCGATTGTATGATTGTGATTGTATGATTGTGATTGTATGATTGTAATTGTATGATTGTGATTGTATGATTGTGATTGTATGATTGTGATAGTATGATTGTGATTGTATGACTGTGATTGTATGACTGTGATTGTATGACTGTGATTCTATGATTGCGATTGTATGATTGCGACTGTATGATTGTGATTGCATGATTGTGACCGTATGATTGTCATTGTATGATTTTCATTGTATGATTGTGATTGTATGATAGTGAATGTATGATTGTGATTGTATGATTGTGCTTGTATGATTGTGATTGTAGGATTGTGATTGTATGATAGTGATTGTATGATTGTGATTGTATGATTGTGATTGTATGATTGTGATTGTATGATTGTGATAGTATGATTGTGATTTTAAGATTGTGATTGTATGACTGTGATTGTATGATTGTGATTGTGCGATTGTGATTGTACGATTGTGATTGTACGATTGTGATTGTAGGATTGTGATTGTACGATTGTGATAGTATGATTGTGATTGTAAGATTGTGATTGTATGACTGTGATTGTATGATTGTGATTGTGCGATTGTGATTGTACGATTGTGATTGTACGATTGTGATTGTAGGATTGTGATTGTATGATTATGATTGAATGATTGTGATTGCATGATTGTGACTGTGTGATTGTGATTGCATGATTTTGAATGTATGATTGTGATTGCATGATTGTGATTGTATGATTGTGATTGTATGATTGTATTTGGGAGATTGCATTTTGGAGATTGTAATTGTAGGATTGCGATTGTATGATTGTGATTGTATGATTGTGATTGTAAGATTGTGATTGTATGACTGTGATTGTATGATTGTGATTGTATGATTGTGATTGTATGATTATGATTGTATGATTGTGATTGTATGATTGTATTTGGGAGATTGTATTTTGGAGATTGTAATTGTAGGATTGCGATTGTATGATTGTGATTGTATGATTGTGATTGTATGATTGTGATTGTATGATTATGATTGTATTTTTGTGATTGTATGAATGTGATTGTATGATTGTGATGTATGATTGTAATTGTATGATTATGATTGTATGATTGTGATTGTATGATTGTGATGGTATGATTGTGATTGTATGATTGCGATCGTATGATTGTGATCGTAGGATTATGATTGTATGATTGTGATTGTATGATTGCGATTGTATCATTGTGATTGTATGATTATGATTGTATTTTTGTGATTGTATGATTGTGATTGTATGATTGTGATTGTATGATTGTGATTGTATGATTGTGATTGTATGATTGTGATTGTATGATTGCGATTGTATGATTGCGATTGTATGATTGTGATTGTATGATTGTGATTGTAAGGTTGTGATTGTATGATTGCGATTGTATGATTGTGATTGTATGATTGTGATTGTATGATAATGATTGTATGATTGTGATTGTATGATTGTGATGGTATGATTGTGATTGTATGATTGCGATAGTATTATTGTGATTGTATGATTGTGATTGTATGGTTGTGATTGTATGATTGTGATTCTATGATTGCGATTGTATGATTGCGATTGTATGATTGTGATTGCATGATTGTGACCGTATGATTGTCATTGTATGATTTTCACTGTATGATTGTGATTGTATGATAGTGAATGTATGATTGTGATTGTATGATTGTGATTGTATGATTGTGATTGTAGGATTGTGATTGTATGATAGTGATTGTATGATTGTGATTGTATGATTGTGATTGTGCGATTGTCATTGTACGATTGTGATTGTACGATTGTGATTGTAGGATTGTGATTGTACGATTGTGATAGTATGATTGTGATTGTAAGATTGTGATTGTATGACTGTGATTGTATGATTGTGATTGTGCGATTGTGATTGTACGATTGTGATTGTACGATTGTGATTGTAGGATTGTGATTGTATGATTATGATTGAATGATTGTGATTGCATGATTGTGACTGTGTGATTGTGATTGCATGATTTTGAATGTATGATTGTGATTGTATGATTGTGATTGTATGATTGTGATTGTATGATTGTGATTGTATGATTGTATTTGGGAGATTGTATTTTGGAGATTGTAATTGTAGGATTGCGATTGTATGATTGTGATAGTATGATTGTGATTGTAAGATTGTGATTGTATGACTGTGATTGTATGATTGTGATTGTATGATTGTGATTGTATGATTATGATTGTATGATTGTGATTGTATGATTGTATTTGGGAGATTGTATTTTGGAGATTGTAATTGTAGGATTGCGATTGTATGATTGTGATTGTATGATTGTGATTGTATGATTGTGATTGTATGATTGTGATTGTATGATTATGATTGTATTTTTGTGATTGTATGATTGTGATTGTATGATTGTGATTGTATGATTGTGATTGTATGATTGTGATTGTATGATTGTGATTTTATGATTGTGATTGTATGATTGTGATTGTATGATTGTGATTGTATGATTGTGATTGTATGATTGTGATTGTATGATTGCGATTGTATGATTGCGATTGTATGATTGTGATTGTATGATTGTGATTGTATGATTGTGATTGTATGATTGTATTTGGGAGATTGTAGTTGTATGATTTCGATTGTATGATTGTGATTGTATGATTGTGATGTATGATTGTAATTGTATGATTATGATTGTATGATTGTGATTGTATGATTGTGATGGTATGATTGTGATTGTATGATTGCGATCTTATGATTGTGATTGTAAGATTGTGATTGTATGACTGTGATTGTATGATTGTGATTGTGCGATTGTGATTGTACGATTGTGATTGTACGATTGTGATTGTAGGATTGTGATTGTACGATTGTGATAGTATGATTGTGATTGTAAGATTGTGATTGTATGACTGTGATTGTATGATTGTGATTGTGCGATTGTGATTGTACGATTGTGATTGTACGATTGTGATTGTAGGATTGTGATTGTATGATTATGATTGAATGATTGTGATTGCATGATTGTGACTGTGTGATTGTGATTGCATGATTTTGAATGTATGATTGTGATTGTATGATTGTGATTGTATGATTGTGATTGTATGATTGTGATTGTATGATTGTATTTGGGAGATTGTATTTTGGAGATTGTAATTGTAGGATTGCGATTGTATGATTGTGATTGTATGATTGTGATTGTAAGATTGTGATTGTATGACTGTGATTGTATGATTGTGATTGTATGATTGTGATTGTATGATTATGATTGTATGATTGTGATTGTATGATTGTATTTGGGAGATTGTATTTTGGAGATTGTAATTGTAGGATTGCGATTGTATGATTGTGATTGTATGATTGTGATTGTATGATTGTGATTGTATGATTGTGATTGTATGATTGTGATTGTATGATTGTGATTGTATGATTATGATTGTATTTTTGTGATTGTATGATTGTGATTGTATGATTGTGATTGTATGATTGTGATTGTATGATTGTGATTGTATGATTGTGATTGTATGATTGTGATTGTATGATTGTGATTGTATGATTGTGATTGTATGATTGCGATTGTATGATTGCGATTGTATGATTGTGATTGTATGATTGTGATTGTATGATTGTGATTGTATGATTGTATTTGGGAGATTGTAGTTGTATGATTTCGATTGTATGATTGTGATTGTATGATTGCGATTGTATGATTGTGATTGTATGATTGTGATTGTATGGTTGTGATTGTATGATTGTATTTGGGAGATTGTAGTTGTATGATTTCGATTGTATGATTGTGATTGTATGATTGTGATGTATGATTGTAATTGTATGATTATGATTGTATGATTGTGATTGTATGATTGTGATGGTATGATTGTGATTGTATGATTGCGATAGTATTATTGTGATTGTATGATTGTGATTGTATGGTTGTGATTGTATGATTGTGATTCTATGATTGCGATTGTATGATTGCGATTGTATGATTGTGATTGCATGATTGTGACCGTATGATTGTCATTGTATGATTTTCATTGTATGATTGTGATTGTATGATAGTGAATGTATGATTGTGATTGTATGATTGTGATTGTATGATTGTGATTGTAGGATTGTGATTGTATGATAGTGATTGTATGATTGTGATTGTATGATTGTGATTGTGCGATTGTCATTGTACGATTGTGATTGTACGATTGTGATTGTAGGATTGTGATTGTACGATTGTGATAGTATGATTGTGATTGTAAGATTGTGATTGTATGACTGTGATTGTATGATTGTGATTGTGCGATTGTGATTGTACGATTGTGATTGTACGATTGTGATTGTAGGATTGTGATTGTATGATTATGATTGAATGATTGTGATTGCATGATTGTGACTGTGTGATTGTGATTGCATGATTTTGAATGTATGATTGTGATTGTATGATTGTGATTGTATGATTGTGATTGTATGATTGTATTTGGGAGATTGTATTTTGGAGATTGTAATTGTAGGATTGCGATTGTATGATTGTGATAGTATGATTGTGATTGTAAGATTGTGATTGTATGACTGTGATTGTATGATTGTGATTGTATGATTGTGATTGTATGATTATGATTGTATGATTGTGATTGTATGATTGTATTTGGGAGATTGTATTTTGGAGATTGTAATTGTAGGATTGCGATTGTATGATTGTGATTGTATGATTGTGATTGTATGATTGTGATTGTATGATTGTGATTGTATGATTATGATTGTATTTTTGTGATTGTATGATTGTGATTGTATGATTGTGATTGTATGATTGTGATTGTATGATTGTGATTGTATGATTGTGATTGTATGATTGTGATTGTATGATTGTGATTGTATGATTGTGATTGTATGATTGTGATTGTATGATTGTGATTGTATGATTGCGATTGTATGATTGCGATTGTATGATTGTGATTGTATGATTGTATTTGGGAGATTGTATTTTGGAGATTGTAATTGTAGGATTGCGATTGTATGATTGCGATTGTATGATTGTGACTGTATGATTGTGATTGTATGATTGTGATTGTATGATTGTGATTGTATGATTGTGATTGTATGATTGTGATTGTATGATTGTGATTGTATGATTGTGATTGTATGATTGTGATTGTATGATTGCGATTGTATGATTGTGATTGTATGATTGTGATTGTATGGTTGTGATTGTATGATTGTATTTGGGAGATTGTAGTTGTATGATTTCGATTGTATGATTGTGATTGTATGATTGTGATGTATGATTGTAATTGTATGATTATGATTGTATGATTGTGATTGTATGATTGTGATGGTATGATTGTGATTGTATGATTGCGATCGTATGATTGGGAGGGTATGATTATGATTGTATGATTGTGATTGTATGATTGCGATTGTATGATTGTGATTGTATGATTGTGATTGTATGATTGTGATAGTATGATTGTGATTGTATGATTGTGATTGTATGATTGTGATTGTATGATTGTGATAGTATGATTGTGATTGTAAGATTGTGATTGTATGACTGTGATTGTATGATTGTGATTGTGCGATTGTGATTGTACGATTGTGATTGTACGATTGTGATTGTATGACTGTGATTGTATGATTGTGATTGTATGATTGTGATTGTATGATTATGATTGTATGATTGTGATTGTATGATTATATTTGGGAGATTGTATTTTGGAGATTGTAATTGTAGGACTGCGATTGTATGATTGTGATTGTATGATTGTGATTGTATGATTGTAATTGTATGATTGTGATTGTATGATTGTGATTGTATGATTGTGATAGTATGATTGTGATTGTATGACTGTGATTGTATGACTGTGATTGTATGACTGTGATTGTATGATTGTGATTGTAAGATTGTGATTGTATGACTGTGATTGTATGATTGTGATTGTATGATTGTGATTGTATGGTTGTGATTGTATGATGGTGATAGTATGATTGTGTTTGTATGATTGTGGTTGTATGATTGTGATTGTATGATTGTGATTGTATGATTGTGATTGTATGATTGTATTTGGGAGATTGTAGTTGTATGATTGCGATTGTATGAATGTGATTGTATGATTGTGATGTATGATTGTAATTGTATGATTATGATTGTATGATTGTGATTGTATGATTGTGATGGTATGATTGTGATTGTATGATTGCGATCGTATGATTGTGATCGTATGATTATGATTGTATGATTGTGATTGTATGATTGCGATTGTATCATTGTGATTGTATGATTATGATTGTATTTTTGTGATTGTATGATTGTGATTGTATGATTGTGATTGTATGATTGTGATTGTATGATTGTGATTGTATGATTGTGATTGTATGATTGCGATTGTATGATTGTGATTGTATGATTGTGATTGTATGATTGTGATTGTAAGGTTGTGATTGTATGATTGCGATTGTATGATTGTGATTGTATGATTGTGATTGTATGATAACGATTGTATGATTGTGATTGTATGATTGTGATGGTATGATTGTGATTGTATGATTGCGATAGTATTATTGTGATTGTATGATTGTGATTGTATGGTTGTGATTGTATGATTGTGATTCTATGATTGCGATTGTATGATTGCGATTGTATGATTGTGATTGCATGATTGTGACCGTATGATTGTCATTGTATGATTTTCATTGTATGATTGTGATTGTATGATAGTGAATGTATGATTGTGATTGTATGATTGTGCTTGTATGATTGTGATTGTAGGATTGTGATTGTATGATAGTGATTGTATGATTGTGATTGTATGATTGTGATTGTATGATTGTGATTGTATGATTGTGATAGTATGATTGTGATTGTATGATTGTGATTGTATGATTATGATTGTATGATTGTGATTGTATGATTGTATTTGGGAGATTGTATTTTGGAGATTGTAATTGTAGGATTGCGATTGTATGATTGTGATTGTATGATTGTGATTGTATGATTGTGATTGTATGATTATGATTGTATTTTTGTGATTGTATGAATGTGATTGTATGATTGTGATGTATGATTGTAATTGTATGATTATGATTGTATGATTGTGATTGTATGATTGTGATGGTATGATTGGGATTGTATGATTGCGATCGTATGATTGTGATCGTAGGATTATGATTGTATGATTGTGATTGTATGATTGCGATTGTATCATTGTGATTGTATGATTATGATTGTATTTTTGTGATTGTATGATTGTGATTGTATGATTGTGATTGTATGATTGTGATTGTATGATTGTGATTGTATGATTGTGATTGTATGATTGCGATTGTATGATTGCGATTGTATGATTGCGATTGTATGATTGTGATTGTATGATTGTGATTGTAGGATTGTGATTGTATGATTGCGATTGTATGATTGTGATTGTATGATTGTGATTGTATGATAATGATTGTATGATTGTGATTGTATGATTGTGATGGTATGATTGTGATTGTATGATTGCGATAGCATTATTGTGATTGTATGATTGTGATTGTATGGTTGTGATTGTATGATTGTGATTCTATGATTGCGATTGTATGATTGCGATTGTATGATTGTGATTGCATGATTGTGACCGTATGATTGTCATTGTATGATTTTCATTGTATGATTGTGATTGTATGATAGTGAATGTATGATTGTGATTGTATGATTGTGATTGTATGATTGTGATTGTAGGATTGTGATTGTATGATAGTGATTGTATGATTGTGATTGTATGATTGTAATTGTATGATTGTGATAGTATGATTGTGATTGTAAGATTGTGATTGTATGACTGTGATTGTATGATTGTGATTGTGCGATTGTGATTGTACGATTGTGATTGTACGATTGTGATTGTAGGATTGTGATTGTACGATTGTGATAGTATGATTGTGATTGTAAGATTGTGATTGTATGACTGTGATTGTATGATTGTGATTGTGCGATTGTGATTGTACGATTGTGATTGTACGATTGTGATTGTAGGATTGTGATTGTCTGATTATGATTGAATGATTGTGATTGCATGATTGTGACTGTGTGATTGTGATTGCATGATTTTGAATGTATGATTGTGATTGTATGATTGTGATTGTATGATTGTGATTGTATGATTGTGATTGTATGATTGTGATTGTATGATTGTATTTGGGAGATTGTATTTTGGAGATTGTAATTGTAGGATTGCGATTGTATGATTGTGATTGTATGATTGTGATTGTAAGATTGTGATTGTATGTCTGTGATTGTATGATTGTGATTGTATGATTGTGATTGTATGATTATGATTGTATGATTGTGATTGTATGATTGTATTTGGGAGATTGTATTTTGGAGATTGTAATTGTAGGATTGCGATTGTATGATTGTGATTGTATGATTGTGATTGTATGATTGTGATTGTATGATTGTGATTGTATGATTATGATTGTATTTTTGTAATTGTATGATTGTGATTGTATGATTGTGATTGTATGATTGTGATTGTATGATTGTGATTGTATGATTGTGATTGTATGATTGTGATTGTATGATTGTGATTGTATGATTGTGATTGTATGATTGTGATTGTATGATTGTGATTGTATGATTGTGATTGTATGATTGTGATTGTATGATTGCGATTGTATGATTGCGATTGTATGATTGTGATTGTATGATTGTGATTGTATGATTGTGATTGTATGATTGTATTTGGGAGATTGTAGTTGTATGATTTCGATTGTATGATTGTGATTGTATGATTGTGATGTATGATTGTAATTGTATGATTATGATTGTATGATTGTGATTGTATGATTGTGATGGTATGATTGTGATTGTATGATTGCGATCGTATGATTGTGATTGTAAGATTGTGATTGTATGACTGTGATTGTATGATTGTGATTGTGCGATTGTGATTGTACGATTGTGATTGTACGATTGTGATTGTAGGATTGTGATTGTACGATTGTGATAGTATGATTGTGATTATAAGATTGTGATTGTATGACTGTGATTGTATGATTGTGATTGTGCGATTGTGATTGTACGATTGTGATTGTATGATTGTGATTGTATGATTGTGATTGTATGATTGTGATTGTATGATTGTGATTGTATGATTGTGATTGTAGGATTGTGATTGTATGATTATGATTGAATGATTGTGATTGCATGATTGTGACTGTGTGATTGTGATTGCATGATTTTGAATGTATGATTGTGATTGTATGATTGTGATTGTATGATTGTGATTGTACGATTGTATTTGGGAGATTGCATTTTGGAGATTGTAATTGTAGGATTGCGATTGTATGATTGTGATTGTATGATTGTGATTGTAAGATTGTAATTGTATGACTGTGATTGTATGATTGTGATTGTATGATTGTGATTGTATGATTATGATTGTATGATTGTGATTGTATGATTGTATTTGGGAGATTGTATTTTGGAGATTGTAATTGTAGGATTGCGATTGTATGATTGTGATTGTATGATTGTGATTGTATGATTGTGATTGTATGATTGTGATTGTATGATTGTGATTGTATGATTATGATTGTATTTTTGTGATTGTATGATTGTGATTGTATGATTGTGATTGTATGATTGTGATTGTATGATTGTGATGTATGATTGTAATTGTATGATTATGATTGTATGATTGTGATTGTATGATTGTGATGGTATGATTGTGATTGTATGATTGCGGTCGTATGATTGGGAGGGTGTGATTATGATTGTATGATTGTGATTGTATGATTGCGATTGTATGATTGTGATTGTATGATTGTGATTGTATGATTGTGATAGTATGATTGTGATTGTATGATTGTGATTGTATGATTGTGATTGTATGATTGTGATAGTATGATTGTGATTGTAAGATTGTGATTGTATGACTGTGATTGTATGATTGTGATTGTGCGATTGTGATTGTACGATTGTGATTGTACGATTGTGATTGTAGGATTGTGATTGTATGATTATGATTGAATGATTGTGATTGCATGATTGTGACTGTGTGATTGTGATTGCATGATTTTGAATGTATGATAGTGAATGTATGATTGTGATTGTATGATTGTGATTGTATGATTGTGATTGTATGATTGTGATAGTATGATTGTGATTGTAAGATTGTGATTGTATGACTGTGATTGTATGATTGTGATTGTATGATTGTGATTGTATGATTGTGATTGTATGATTGTATTTGGGAGATTGTATTTTGGAGATTGTAATTGTAGGATTGCGATTGTATGATTGCGATTGTATGATTGTGACTGTATGATTGTGATTGTATGATTGTGATTGTATGATTGTGATTGTATGATTGTGATTGTATGATTGTGATTGTATGATTGTGATTGTATGATTGTGATTGTATGATTGTGATTGTATGATTGTGATTGTATGATTGTGATTGTATGATTGTGATTGTATGATTGTGATTGTATGATTGTGATTGTATGATTGTGATTGTATGATTGTGATTGTATGATTGTAATTGTATGATTGTGATTGTATGATTGTGATTGTATGATTGTGATTGTATGATTGTGATTGTATGATTGTGATTGTATGATTGTGATTGTGCGATTGTGATTGTATGATTGTGATAGTATGATTGTGATTGTATGATTGTGATTGTATGATTGTGATTGTATGATTGTGATTGTATGATTGTGATTGTATGATTGTATTTGGGAGATTGTAGTTGTATGATTTCGATTGTATGATTGTGATTGTATGATTGTGATGTATGATTGTAATTGTATGATTGTGATTGTATGATTCTGATTGTATGATTGTGATGGTATGATTGTGATTGTATGATTGCGATCGTATGATTGTGATTGTATGATTATGATTGTATGATTGTGATTGTATGATTGCGATTGTATCATTGTGATTGTATGATTATGATTGTATTTTTGTGATTGTATGATTGTGATTGCATGATTGTGATTGTATGATTGTGATTGTATGATTGTGATTGTATGATTGTGATTGTATGATTGTGATTGTATGATTGTGATTGTGCGATTGTGATTGTACGATTGTGATTGTATGATTGTGATTGTATGATTATGATTGAATGATTGTGATCGCATGATTGTAATTGTATGATTATGATTGTATGATTGTGATTGTGCGATTGTGATTGTACGATTGTGATTGTATGATTGTGATTGTATGATTGTGATTGTAAGATTGTGATTGTATGACTGTGATTGTATGAATGTGATTGTATGATTGTGATTGTATGATTGTGATTGTATGATTGTGATAGTATGATTGTGATTGTATGATTGTGATTGTATGATTGTGATTGTATGATTGTGATTGTATGATTGTGATTGTATGATAGTGATTGTATGATTGTGATTGTATGATTGTATTTGGGAGATTGTAGTTGTATGATTTCGATTGTATGATTGTGATTGTGTGATTGTGATGTATGATTCTGATTGTATGATTGTGATGGTATGATTATGATTGTATGATTGCGATTGTATGATTGTGATTGTATGATTGCGATTGTATGATTGCGATTGTATGATTGTGATTGCATGATTGTGACCGTATGATTGTCATTGTATGATTTTCATTGTATGATTGTGATTGTATGATAGTGAATGTATGATTGTGATTGTATGATCGTGATTGTATGATTGTGATTGTAGGATTGCGATTGTATGATAGTGATTGTATGATTGTGATTGTATGATTGTGATTGTATGATTGTGATTGTATGATTGTGATTGTATGATTGTGATTGTATGATTGTGATTGTATGATTGTGATTGTATGATTGTGATTTTATGATTGTGATTGTGCGATTGTGATTGTACGATTGTGATTGTATGATTGTGATTGTATGATTATGATTGAATGATTGTGATTGTATGATTGTGATGGTATGATTGTGATTGTATGATTGCGATCGTATGATTGTGATTGTATGATTATGATTGTATGATTGTGATTGTATGATTGCGATTGTATGATTGTGGTTGTATGATTATGATTGTATTTTTGTGATTGTATGATTGTGATTGTATGATTGCGATTGTATGATTGTGATTGTATGATTGTGATAGTATGATTGTGATTGTATGATTGTGATTGTATGATTGTATTTGGGAGATTGTAGTTGTATGATTTCGATTGTATGATTGTGATTGTATGATTGTGATGTATGATTGTAATTGTATGATTATGATTGTATGATTGTGATTGTATGATTGTGATGGTATGATTGTGATTGTATGATTGCGATCGTATGATTGTGAGGGTATGATTATGATTGTATGATTGTGATTGTATGATTGCGATTGTATGATTGTGATTGTATGATTGTGATTGTATGATTGTGATTGTATGATTGTGATTGTATGATTGTGATTGTGTGATTGTGATAGTATGATTGTGATTGTAAGATTGTGATTGTATGACTGTGATTGTATGATTGTGATTGTATGATTGTGATTGTATGATTGTGATTGTATGATTGTGATTGTATGATTGTGATTGTATGATTGTGATTGTGCGATTGTGATTGTACGATTGTGATTGTATGATTGTGATTGTATGATTATGATTGAATGATTGTGATCGCATGATTGTAATTGTATGATTATGATTGTATGATTGTGATTGTGCGATTGTGATTGTACGATTGTGATTGTATGATTGTGATTGTATGATTGTGATTGTAAGATTGTGATTGTATGACTGTGATTGTATGAATGTGATTGTATGATTGTGATTGTATGATTGTGATTGTATGATTGTGATTGTATGATTGTGATAGTATGATTGTGATTGTATGATTGTGATTGTATGATTGTGATTGTATGATTGTGATTGTATGATTGTGATTGTATGATAGTGATTGTATGATTGTGATTGTATGATTGTATTTTGGAGATTGTAGTTGTATGATTTCGATTGTATGATTGTGATTGTGTGATTGTGATGTATGATTGTAATTGTATGATTATGATTATATGATTCTGATTGTATGATTGTGATGGTATGATTGTGATTGTATGATTGCGATCGTATGATTGTGATTGTATGATTATGATTGTATGATTGTGATTGTATGATTACGATTGTATGATTGTGGTTGTATGATTATGATTGTATTTTTGTGATTGTATGATTGTGATTGTATGATTGTGATGGTATGATTGTGATTGTATGATTGCGATAGTATTATTGTGATTGTATGATTGTGATTGTATGGTTGTGATTGTATGATTGTGATTGTATGATTGCGATTGTATGATTGCGATTGTATGATTGTGATTGCATGATTGTGACCGTATGATTGTCATTGTATGATTTTCATTGTATGATTGTGATTGTATGATAGTGAATGTATGATTGTGATTGTATGATTGTGATTGTATGATTGTGATTGTATGATTGCGATAGTATTATTGTGATTGTATGATTGTGATTGTATGGTTGTGATTGTATGATTGTGATTGTATGATTGTGATTGTATGATTGTGATTGTATGATTGTGATTGTATGATTGTATTTGGGAGATTGTAGTTGTATGATTTCGATTGTATGATTGTGATTGTATGATTGTGATGTATGATTGTAATTGTATGATTGTGATTGTATGATTCTGATTGTATGATTGTGATGGTATGATTGTGATTGTATGATTGCGATCGTATGATTGTGATTGTATGATTATGATTGTATGATTGTGATTGTATGATTGCGATTGTATCATTGTGATTGTATGATTATGATTGTATTTTTGTGATTGTATGATTGTGATTGCATGATTGTGATTGTATGATTGTGATTGTATGATTGTGATTGTATGATTGTGATTGTATGATTGTGATTGTATGATTGTGATTGTGCGATTGTGATTGTACGATTGTGATTGTATGATTGTGATTGTATGATTATGATTGAATGATTGTGATCGCATGATTGTAATTGTATGATTATGATTGTATGATTGTGATTGTGCGATTGTGATTGTACGATTGTGATTGTATGATTGTGATTGTATGATTGTGATTGTAAGATTGTGATTGTATGACTGTGATTGTATGAATGTGATTGTATGATTGTGATTGTATGATTGTGATTGTATGATTGTGATAGTATGATTGTGATTGTATGATTGTGATTGTATGATTGTGATTGTATGATTGTGATTGTATGATTGTGATTGTATGATAGTGATTGTATGATTGTGATTGTATGATTGTATTTGGGAGATTGTAGTTGTATGATTTCGATTGTATGATTGTGATTGTGTGATTGTGATGTATGATTCTGATTGTATGATTGTGATGGTATGATTATGATTGTATGATTGCGATTGTATGATTGTGATTGTATGATTGCGATTGTATGATTGCGATTGTATGATTGTGATTGCATGATTGTGACCGTATGATTGTCATTGTATGATTTTCATTGTATGATTGTGATTGTATGATAGTGAATGTATGATTGTGATTGTATGATCGTGATTGTATGATTGTGATTGTAGGATTGCGATTGTATGATAGTGATTGTATGATTGTGATTGTATGATTGTGATTGTATGATTGTGATTGTATGATTGTGATTGTATGATTGTGATTGTATGATTGTGATTGTATGATTGTGATTGTATGATTGTGATTGTATGATTGTGATTTTATGATTGTGATTGTGCGATTGTGATTGTACGATTGTGATTGTATGATTGTGATTGTATGATTATGATTGAATGATTGTGATTGTATGATTGTGATGGTATGATTGTGATTGTATGATTGCGATCGTATGATTGTGAGGGTATGATTATGATTGTATGATTGTGATTGTATGATTGCGATTGTATGATTGTGATTGTATGATTGTGATTGTATGATTGTGATTGTATGATTGTGATTGTATGATTGTGATTGTATGATTGTGATAGTATGATTGTGATTGTAAGATTGTGATTGTATGACTGTGATTGTATGATTGTGATTGTATGATTGTGATTGTATGATTGTGATTGTATGATTGTGATTGTATGATTGTGATTGTATGATTGTGATTGTGCGATTGTGATTGTACGATTGTGATTGTATGATTGTGATTGTATGATTATGATTGAATGATTGTGATCGCATGATTGTAATTGTATGATTATGATTGTATGATTGTGATTGTGCGATTGTGATTGTACGATTGTGATTGTATGATTGTGATTGTATGATTGTGATTGTAAGATTGTGATTGTATGACTATGATTGTATGAATGTGATTGTATGATTGTGATTGTATGATTGTGATTGTATGATTGTGATTGTATGATTGTGATAGTATGATTGTGATTGTATGATTGTGATTGTATGATTGTGATTGTATGATTGTGATTGTATGATTGTGATTGTATGATAGTGATTGTATGATTGTGATTGTATGATTGTATTTTGGAGATTGTAGTTGTATGATTTCGATTGTATGATTGTGATTGTGTGATTGTGATGTATGATTGTAATTGTATGATTATGATTATATGATTCTGATTGTATGATTGTGATGGTATGATTGTGATTGTATGATTGCGATCGTATGATTGTGATTGTATGATTATGATTGTATGATTGTGATTGTATGATTACGATTGTATGATTGTGGTTGTATGATTATGATTGTATTTTTGTGATTGTATGATTGTGATTGTATGATTGTGATGGTATGATTGTGATTGTATGATTGCGATAGTATTATTGTGATTGTATGATTGTGATTGTATGGTTGTGATTGTATGATTGTGATTGTATGATTGCGATTGTATGATTGCGATTGTATGATTGTGATTGCATGATTGTGACCGTATGATTGTCATTGTATGATTTTCATTGTATGATTGTGATTGTATGATAGTGAATGTATGATTGTGATTGTATGATTGTGATTGTATGATTGTGATTGTAGGATTGTGATTGTATGATAGTGATTGTATGATTGTGATTGTATGATTGTGATTTTATGATTGTGATTGTATGATTGTGATTGTATGATTGTGATTGTATGATTGTGATTGTATGATTGTGATTGTGCGATTGTGATTGTACGATTGTGATTGTATGATTGTGATTGTATGATTATGATTGAATGATTGTGATCGCATGATTGTAATTGTATGATTGTGATTGTATGATTGTGATTGTATGATTGTGATTGTATGATTGTGATTGTATGATTGTGATTGTGCGATTGTGATTGTATGATTGTGATAGTATGATTGTGATTGTATGATTGTGATTGTATGATTGTGATTGTATGATTGTGATTGTATGATTGTGATTGTATGATTGTATTTGGGAGATTGTAGTTGTATGATTTCGATTGTATGATTGTGATTGTATGATTGTGATGTATGATTGTAATTGTATGATTGTGATTGTATGATTCTGATTGTATGATTGTGATGGTATGATTGTGATTGTATGATTGCGATCGTATGATTGTGATTGTATGATTATGATTGTATGATTGTGATTGTATGATTGCGATTGTATCATTGTGATTGTATGATTATGATTGTATTTTTGTGATTGTATGATTGTGATTGCATGATTGTGATTGTATGATTGTGATTGTATGATTGTGATTGTATGATTGTGATTGTATGATTGTGATTGTATGATTGTGATTGTGCGATTGTGATTGTACGATTGTGATTGTATGATTGTGATTGTATGATTATGATTGAATGATTGTGATCGCATGATTGTAATTGTATGATTATGATTGTATGATTGTGATTGTGCGATTGTGATTGTACGATTGTGATTGTATGATTGTGATTGTATGATTGTGATTGTAAGATTGTGATTGTATGACTGTGATTGTATGAATGTGATTGTATGATTGTGATTGTATGATTGTGATTGTATGATTGTGATAGTATGATTGTGATTGTATGATTGTGATTGTATGATTGTGATTGTATGATTGTGATTGTATGATTGTGATTGTATGATAGTGATTGTATGATTGTGATTGTATGATTGTATTTGGGAGATTGTAGTTGTATGATTTCGATTGTATGATTGTGATTGTGTGATTGTGATGTATGATTCTGATTGTATGATTGTGATGGTATGATTATGATTGTATGATTGCGATTGTATGATTGTGATTGTATGATTGCGATTGTATGATTGCGATTGTATGATTGTGATTGCATGATTGTGACCGTATGATTGTCATTGTATGATTTTCATTGTATGATTGTGATTGTATGATAGTGAATGTATGATTGTGATTGTATGATCGTGATTGTATGATTGTGATTGTAGGATTGCGATTGTATGATAGTGATTGTATGATTGTGATTGTATGATTGTGATTGTATGATTGTGATTGTATGATTGTGATTGTATGATTGTGATTGTATGATTGTGATTGTATGATTGTGATTGTATGATTGTGATTGTATGATTGTGATTTTATGATTGTGATTGTGCGATTGTGATTGTACGATTGTGATTGTATGATTGTGATTGTATGATTATGATTGAATGATTGTGATTGTATGATTGTGATGGTATGATTGTGATTGTATGATTGCGATCGTATGATTGTGATTGTATGATTATGATTGTATGATTGTGATTGTATGATTGCGATTGTATGATTGTGGTTGTATGATTATGATTGTATTTTTGTGATTGTATGATTGTGATTGTATGATTGCGATTGTATGATTGTGATTGTATGATTGTGATTGTATGATTGTGATTGTATGATTGTGATTGTATGATTGTATTTGGGAGATTGTAGTTGTATGATTTCGATTGTATGATTGTGATTGTATGATTGTGATGTATGATTGTAATTGTATGATTATGATTGTATGATTGTGATTGTATGATTGTGATGGTATGATTGTGATTGTATGATTGCGATCGTATGATTGTGAGGGTACGATTATGATTGTATGATTGTGATTGTATGATTGCGATTGTATGATTGTGATTGTATGATTGTGATTGTATGATTGTGATTGTATGATTGTGATTGTATGATTGTGATTGTATGATTGTGATAGTATGATTGTGATTGTAAGATTGTGATTGTATGACTGTGATTGTATGATTGTGATTGTATGATTGTGATTGTATGATTGTGATTGTATGATTGTGATTGTATGATTGTGATTGTATGATTGTGATTGTGCGATTGTGATTGTACGATTGTGATTGTATGATTGTGATTGTATGATTATGATTGAATGATTGTGATCGCATGATTGTAATTGTATGATTATGATTGTATGATTGTGATTGTGCGATTGTGATTGTACGATTGTGATTGTATGATTGTGATTGTATGATTGTGATTGTAAGATTGTGATTGTATGACTGTGATTGTATGAATGTGATTGTATGATTGTGATTGTATGACTGTGATTGTATGATTGTGATTGTATGATTGTGATAGTATGATTGTGATTGTATGATTGTGATTGTATGATTGTGATTGTATGATTGTGATTGTATGATTGTGATTGTATGATAGTGATTGTATGATTGTGATTGTATGATTGTATTTTGGAGATTGTAGTTGTATGATTTCGATTGTATGATTGTGATTGTGTGATTGTGATGTATGATTGTAATTGTATGATTATGATTATATGATTCTGATTGTATGATTGTGATGGTATGATTGTGATTGTATGATTGCGATCGTATGATTGTGATTGTATGATTATGATTGTATGATTGTGATTGTATGATTACGATTGTATGATTGTGGTTGTATGATTATGATTGTATTTTTGTGATTGTATGATTGTGATTGTATGATTGTGATGGTATGATTGTGATTGTATGATTGCGATAGTATTATTGTGATTGTATGATTGCGATTGTATGATTGCGATTGTATGATTGTGATTGCATGATTGTGACCGTATGATTGTCATTGTATGATTTTCATTGTATGATTGTGATTGTATGATAGTGAATGTATGATTGTGATTGTATGATTGTGATTGTATGATTGTGATTGTAGGATTGTGATTGTATGATAGTGATTGTATGATTGTGATTGTATGATTGTGATTGTATGATTGTGATTGTATGATTGTGATTGTATGATTGTGATTGTATGATTGTGATTGTATGATTGTGATTGTGCGATTGTGATTGTACGATTGTGATTGTATGATTGTGATTGTATGATTATGATTGAATGATTGTGATCGCATGATTGTAATTGTATGATTATGATTGTATGATTGTGATTGTGCGATTGTGATTGTACGATTGTGATTGTATGATTGTGATTGTATGATTGTGATTGTAAGATTGTGATTGTATGACTGTGATTGTATGAATGTGATTGTATGATTGTGATTGTATGATTGTGATTGTATGATTGTGATAGTATGATTGTGATTGTATGATTGTGATTGTATGATTGTGATTGTATGATTGTGATTGTATGATAGTGATTGTATGATTGTGATTGTATGATTGTATTTGGGAGATTGTAGTTGTATGATTTCGATTGTATGATTGTGATTGTATGATTGTGATGTATGATTGTAATTGTGTGATTATGATTGTATGATTCTGATTGTATGATTGTGATGGTATGATTGTGATTGTATGATTGCGATCGTATGATTGTGATTGTATGATTATGATTGTATGATTGTGATTATATGATTGCGATTGTATGATTGTGGTTGTATGATTGTATTTGGGAGATTGTAGTTGTATGATTTCGATTGTATGATTGTGATTGTATGATTGTGATGTATGATTGTAATTGTATGATTATGATTGTATGATTGTGATTGTATGATTGTGATTGTATGATTGTGATGTATGATTGTAATTGTATGATTATGATTGTATGATTGTGATTGTATGATTGTGATGGTATGATTGTGATTGTATGATTGCGATCGTATGATTGTGAGGGTATGATTATGATTGTATGATTGTGATTGTATGATTGCGATTGTATGATTGTGATTGTATGATTGTGATTGTATGATTGTGATTGTATGATTGTGATTGTATGATTGTGATTGTATGATTGTGATAGTATGATTGTGATTGTAAGATTGTGATTGTATGACTGTGATTGTATGATTGTGATTGTGCGATTGTGATTGTACGATTGTGATTGTACGATTGTGATTGTAGGATTGTGATTGTATGATTATGATTGATTGATTGTGATTGCATGATTGTGACTGTGTGATTGTGATTGCATGATTTTGAATGTATGATTGTGATTGTATGATTGTGATTGTATGATTGTGATTGTATGATTGTGATAGTATGATTGTGATTGTAAGATTGTGATTGTATGACTGTGATTGTATGATTGTGATTGTATGATTGTGATTGTATGATTCTGATTGTATGATTGTGATTGTATGATTGTATTTGGGAGATTGTATTTTGGAGATTGTAATTGTAGGATTGCGATTGTATGATTGCGATTGTATGATTGTGATTGTATGATTGTGATTGTATGATTGTGATTGTATGATTGTGATTGTATGATTGTGATTGTATGATTGTGATTGTATGATTGTGATTGTATGATTGTGATTGTATGATTGTGATTGTATGATTGTGATTGTATGATTGCGATTGTATGATTGCGATTGTATGATTGTGATTGTATGATTGTGATTGTGTGATTGTGATTGTATGATTGTGACTGTATGATTGTAATTGTATGATTGTGATTGTGTGATTGCGATTGTATGATTGCGATTGTATGATTGTGATTGTATGAGTGTGATTGTATGATTGTGATAGTATGATTGTGATTGTATGACTGTGATTGTATGACTGTGATTGTATGATTGTGATTGTATGATTGTGATTGTAAGATTGTGATTGTATGATTGTGATGGTATGATTGTGATTGTATGATTGCGATAGTATTATTGTGATTGTATGATTGTAATTGTATGGTTGTGATTGTATGATTGTGATTGTATGATTGCGATTGTATGATTGCGATTGTATGATTGTGATTGTAGGATTGTGATTGTATGATAGTGATTGTATGATTGTGATTGTATGATTGTGATTGTATGATTGTGATTGTATGATTGTGATTGTATGATTGTGATTGTATGATTGTGATTGTATGATTGTGATTGTGCGATTGTGATTGTACGATTGTGATTGTATGATTGTGATTGTATGATTATGATTGAATGATTGTGATCGCATGATTGTAATTGTATGATTATGATTGTATGATTGTGATTGTGCGATTGGGATTGTACGATTGTGATTGTATGATTGTGATTGTATGATTGTGATTGTAAGATTGTGATTGTATGACTGTGATTGTATGAATGTGATTGTATGATTGTGATTGTATGATTGTGATTGTATGATTGTGATAGTATGGTTGTGATTGTATGATTGTGATTGTATGATTGTGATTGTATGATTGTGATTGTATGGTTGTGATTGTATGATTGCGATTGTATGATTGTGATTGTATGATTGTGATTGTATGATAATGATTGTATGATTGCGATTGTATGATTGTGATGGTATGATTGTGATTGTATGATTGCGATAGTATTATTGTGATTGTATGATTGTGATTGTATGGTTGTGATTGTATGATTGTGATTCTATGATTGCGATTGTATGATTGCGATTGTATGATTGTGATTGCATGATTGTGACCGTATGATTGTCATTGTATGATTTTCATTGTATGATTGTGATTGTATGATAGTGAATGTATGATTGTGATTGTATGATTGTGATTGTATGATTGTGATTGTAGGATTGTGATTGTATGATTGTAATTGTATGATTATGATTGTATGATTGTGATGGTATGATTGTGATTGTATGATTGCGATCGTATGATTGTGAGGGTATGATTATGTTTGTATGATTGTGATTGTATGATTGCGATTGTATGATTGTGATTGTATGATTGTGATTGTATGATTGTAATTGTATGATTACGATTGTATGATTGTGATGGTATGATTGTGATTGTATGATTGCGATCGTATGATTGTGAGGGTATGATTATGTTTGTATGATTGTGATTGTATGATTGCGATTGTATGATTGTGATTGTATGATTGTGATTGTATGATTGTGATTGTATGATTGTGATTGTATGATTGTGATTGTATGATTGTGATAGTATGATAGTGATTGTAAGATTGTGATTGTATGACTGTGATTGTATGATTGTGATTGTGCGATTGTGATTGTACGATTGTGATTGTACGATTGTGATTGTAGGATTGTGATTGTATGATTATGATTGAATGATTGTGATTGCATGATTGTGACTGTGTGATTGTGATTGCATGATTTTGAATGTATGATTGTGATTGTATGATTGTGATTGTATGATTGTGATGGTATGATTGTGATTGTATGATTGCGATCGTATGATTGTGAGGGTATGATTATGTTTGTATGATTGTGATTGTATGATTGCGATTGTATGATTGTGATTGTATGATTGTGATTGTATGATTGTAATTGTATGATTATGATTGTATGATTGTGATGGTATGATTGTGATTGTATGATTGCGATCGTATGATTGTGAGGGTATGATTATGTTTGTATGATTGTGATTGTATGATTGCGATTGTATGATTGTGATTGTATGATTGTGATTGTATGATTGTGATTGTATGATTGTGATTGTATGATTGTGATTGTATGATTGTGATAGTATGATTGTGATTGTAAGATTGTGATTGTATGACTGTGATTGTATGATTGTGATTGTGCGATTGTGATTGTACGATTGTGATTGTACGATTGTGATTGTAGGATTGTGATTGTATGATTATGATTGAATGATTGTGATTGCATGATTGTGACTGTGTGATTGTGATTGCATGATTTTGAATGTATGATTGTGATTGTATGATTGTGATTGTATGATTGTGATTGTATGATTGTGATTGTATGATTGTGATTGTATGATTGTGATTGTATGATTGTATTTGGGAGATTGTATTTTGGAGATTGTAATTGTAGGATTGCGATTGTATGATTATGATTGTATGATTGTGATTGTAAGATTGTGATTGTATGACTGTGATTGTATGATTGTGATTGTATGATTGTGATTGTATGATTATGATTGTATGATTGTGATTGTATGATTGTATTTGGGAGATTGTATTTTGGAGATTGTAATTGTAGGATTGCGATTGTATGATTGTGATTGTATGATTGTGATAGTATGATTGTGATTGTATGATTGTGATTGTATGATTATGATTGTATTTTTGTGATTGTATGATTGTGATTGTATGATTGTGATTGTATGATTGTGATTGTATGATTGTGATTGTATGATTGTGATTGTATGATTGTGATTGTATGATTGTGATTGTATGATTGTGATTGTATGATTGTGATTGTATGATTGTGATTGTACGATTGTGATTGTATGATTGCGATTGTATGATTGCGATTGTATGATTGTGATTGTATGATTGTGATTGTATGATTGTGATTGTAGGATTGTGATTGTATGATTGTGATAGTATGATTGTGATTGTATGATTGTGATTGCATGATTGTGATTGTATGATTGTGATTGCATTATTTTGAATGTATGATTGTGATTGTATGATTGTGATTGTATGATTGTGATTGTATGATTGTGATTGTATGATTGCGATTGTATGATTGTGATTGTATGATTGTGATTGTATGATTGTGATTGTATGTTTGTGATTGTATGATTGTGATTGTATGATTGTGATTGTATGATTGTGATTGTATGATTGTGATAGTATGATTGTGATTGTATGATTGTGATTGTATGATTGTGATTGTATGATTGCGATTGTATGATTGCGATTGTATGATTGTGATTGTATGATTGTGATTGTGTGATTGTGATTGTATGATTGTGACTGTATGATTGTAATTGTATGATTGTGATTGTGTGATTGCGATTGTATGATTGCGATTGTATGATTGTGATTGTATGAGTGTGATTGTATGATTGTGATAGTATGATTGTGATTGTATGACTGTGATTGTATGACTGTGATTGTATGATTGTGATTGTATGATTGTGATTGTAAAATTGTGATTGTATGATTGTGATGGTATGATTGTGATTGTATGATTGCGATAGTATTATTGTGATTGTATGATTGTGATTGTATGGTTGTGATTGTATGATTGTGATTGTATGATTGCGATTGTATGATTGCGATTGTATGATTGTGATTGTAGGATTGTGATTGTATGATAGTGATTGTATGATTGTGATTGTATGATTGTGATTGTATGATTGTGATTGTATGATTGTGATTGTATGATTGTGATTGTATGATTGTGATTGTATGATTGTGATTGTATGATTGTGATTGTACGATTGTGATTGTACGATTGTGATTGTATGATTGTGACTGTATGATTATGATTGAATGATTGTGATCGCATGATTGTAATTGTATGATTATGATTGTATGATTGTGATTGTGCGATTGGGATTGTACGATTGTGATTGTATGATTGTGATTGTATGATTGTGATTGTAAGATTGTGATTGTATGACTGTGATTGTATGAATGTGATTGTATGATTGTGATTGTATGATTGTGATTGTATGATTGTGATAGTATGGTTGTGATTGTATGATTGTGATTGTATGATTGTGATTGTATGATTGTGATTGTATGGTTGTGATTGTATGATTGCGATTGTATGATTGTGATTGTATGATTGTGATTGTATGATAATGATTGTATGATTGCGATTGTATGATTGTGATTGTATGATTGTGATTGTATGATTGTAATTGTATGATTATGATTGTATGATTGTGATGGTATGATTGTGATTGTATGATTGCGATCGTATGATTGTGAGGGTATGATTATGTTTGTATGATTGTGATTGTATGATTGCGATTGTATGATTGTGATTGTATGATTGTGATTGTATGATTGTGATTGTATGATTGTGATTGTATGATTGTGATTGTATGATTGTGATAGTATGATTGTGATTGTAAGATTGTGATTGTATGACTGTGATTGTATGATTGTGATTGTGCGATTGTGATTGTACGATTGTGATTGTACGATTGTGATTGTAGGATTGTGATTGTATGATTATGATTGAATGATTGTGATTGCATGATTGTGACTGTGTGATTGTGATTGCATGATTTTGAATGTATGATTGTGATTGTATGATTGTGATTGTATGATTGTGATTGTATGATTGTGATTGTATGATTGTGATTGTATGATTGTGATTGTATGATTGTATTTGGGAGATTGTATTTTGGAGATTGTAATTGTAGGATTGCGATTGTATGATTATGATTGTATGATTGTGATTGTAAGATTGTGATTGTATGACTGTGATTGTATGATTGTGATTGTATGATTGTGATTGTATGATTATGATTGTATGATTGTGATTGTATGATTGTATTTGGGAGATTGTATTTTGGAGATTGTAATTGTAGGATTGCGATTGTATGATTGTGATTGTATGATTGTGATAGTATGATTGTGATTGTATGATTGTGATTGTATGATTATGATTGTATTTTTGTGATTGTATGATTGTGATTGTATGATTGTGATTGTATGATTGTGATTGTATGATTGTGATTGTATGATTGTGATTGTATGATTGTGATTGTATGATTGTGATTGTATGATTGTGATTGTATGATTGTGATTGTACGATTGTGATTGTATGATTGCGATTGTATGATTGCGATTGTATGATTGTGATTGTATGATTGTGATTGTATGATTGTGATTGTAGGATTGTGATTGTATGATTGTGATAGTATGATTGTGATTGTATGATTGTGATTGCATGATTGTGATTGTATGATTGTGATTGCATTATTTTGAATGTATGATTGTGATTGTATGATTGTGATTGTATGATTGTGATTGTATGATTGTGATTGTATGATTGCGATTGTATGATTGTGATTGTATGATTGTGATTGTATGATTGTGATTGTATGTTTGTGATTGTATGATTGTGATTGTATGATTGTGATTGTATGATTGTGATTGTATGATTGTGATAGTATGATTGTGATTGTATGATTGTGATTGTATGATTGTGATTGTATGATTGCGATTGTATGATTGCGATTGTATGATTGTGATTGTATGATTGTGATTGTGTGATTGTGATTGTATGATTGTGACTGTATGATTGTAATTGTATGATTGTGATTGTGTGATTGCGATTGTATGATTGCGATTGTATGATTGTGATTGTATGAGTGTGATTGTATGATTGTGATAGTATGATTGTGATTGTATGACTGTGATTGTATGACTGTGATTGTATGATTGTGATTGTATGATTGTGATTGTAAAATTGTGATTGTATGATTGTGATGGTATGATTGTGATTGTATGATTGCGATAGTATTATTGTGATTGTATGATTGTGATTGTATGGTTGTGATTGTATGATTGTGATTGTATGATTGCGATTGTATGATTGCGATTGTATGATTGTGATTGTAGGATTGTGATTGTATGATAGTGATTGTATGATTGTGATTGTATGATTGTGATTGTATGATTGTGATTGTATGATTGTGATTGTATGATTGTGATTGTATGATTGTGATTGTATGATTGTGATTGTATGATTGTGATTGTACGATTGTGATTGTACGATTGTGATTGTATGATTGTGACTGTATGATTATGATTGAATGATTGTGATCGCATGATTGTAATTGTATGATTATGATTGTATGATTGTGATTGTGCGATTGGGATTGTACGATTGTGATTGTATGATTGTGATTGTATGATTGTGATTGTAAGATTGTGATTGTATGACTGTGATTGTATGAATGTGATTGTATGATTGTGATTGTATGATTGTGATTGTATGATTGTGATAGTATGGTTGTGATTGTATGATTGTGATTGTATGATTGTGATTGTATGATTGTGATTGTATGGTTGTGATTGTATGATTGCGATTGTATGATTGTGATTGTATGATTGTGATTGTATGATAATGATTGTATGATTGCGATTGTATGATTGTGATGGTATGATTGTGATTGTATGATTGCGATAGTATTATTGTGATTGTATGATTGTGATTGTATGGTTGTGATTGTATGATTGTGATTCTATGATTGCGATTGTATGATTGCGATTGTATGATTGTGATTGCATGATTGTGACCGTATGATTGTCATTGTATGATTTTCATTGTATGATTGTGATTGTATGATAGTGAATGTATGATTGTGATTGTATGATTGTGATTGTATGATTGTGATTGTATGATTGTGATTGTATGATTGTGATTGTATGATTGTGATTGTATGATTGCGATTGTATGATTGCGATTGTATGATTGTGATTGTAGGATTGTGATTGTATGATAGTGATTGTATGATTGTGATTGTATGATTGTGATTGTATGATTGTGATTGTATGATTGTGATTGTATGATTGTGATTGTATGATTGTGATTGTATGATTGTGATTGTACGATTGTGATTGTACGATTGTGATTGTATGATTGTGATTGTATGATTGTGATTGTATGATTGTGATTGTATGATTGTGATTGTAGGATTGTGATTGTATGATAGTGATTGTATGATTGTGATTGTATGATTGTGATTGTATGATTGTGATTGTATGATTGTGATTGTATGATTGTGATTGTATGATTGTGATTGTATGATTGTGATTGTGCGATTGTGATTGTACGATTGTGATTGTATGATTGTGATTGTATGATTATGATTGAATGATTGTGATCGCATGATTGTAATTGTATGATTATGATTGTATGATTGTGATTGTGCGATTGGGATTGTACGATTGTGATTGTATGATTGTGATTGTATGATTGTGATTGTAAGATTGTGATTGTATGACTGTGATTGTATGAATGTGATTGTATGATTGTGATTGTATGATTGTGATTGTATGATTGTGATAGTATGGTTGTGATTGTATGATTGTGATTGTATGATTGTGATTGTATGATTGTGATTGTATGGTTGTGATTGTATGATTGCGATTGTATGATTGTGATTGTATGATTGTGATTGTATGATAATGATTGTATGATTGCGATTGTATGATTGTGATGGTATGATTGTGATTGTATGATTGCGATAGTATTATTGTGATTGTATGATTGTGATTGTATGGTTGTGATTGTATGATTGTGATTCTATGATTGCGATTGTATGATTGCGATTGTATGATTGTGATTGCATGATTGTGACCGTATGATTGTCATTGTATGATTTTCATTGTATGATTGTGATTGTATGATAGTGAATGTATGATTGTGATTGTATGATTGTGATTGTATGATTGTGATTGTAGGATTGTGATTGTATGATTGTAATTGTATGATTATGATTGTATGATTGTGATGGTATGATTGTGATTGTATGATTGCGATCGTATGATTGTGAGGGTATGATTATGTTTGTATGATTGTGATTGTATGATTGCGATTGTATGATTGTGATTGTATGATTGTGATTGTATGATTGTAATTGTATGATTACGATTGTATGATTGTGATGGTATGATTGTGATTGTATGATTGCGATCGTATGATTGTGAGGGTATGATTATGTTTGTATGATTGTGATTGTATGATTGCGATTGTATGATTGTGATTGTATGATTGTGATTGTATGATTGTGATTGTATGATTGTGATTGTATGATTGTGATTGTATGATTGTGATAGTATGATAGTGATTGTAAGATTGTGATTGTATGACTGTGATTGTATGATTGTGATTGTGCGATTGTGATTGTACGATTGTGATTGTACGATTGTGATTGTAGGATTGTGATTGTATGATTATGATTGAATGATTGTGATTGCATGATTGTGACTGTGTGATTGTGATTGCATGATTTTGAATGTATGATTGTGATTGTATGATTGTGATTGTATGATTGTGATGGTATGATTGTGATTGTATGATTGCGATCGTATGATTGTGAGGGTATGATTATGTTTGTATGATTGTGATTGTATGATTGCGATTGTATGATTGTGATTGTATGATTGTGATTGTATGATTGTAATTGTATGATTATGATTGTATGATTGTGATGGTATGATTGTGATTGTATGATTGCGATCGTATGATTGTGAGGGTATGATTATGTTTGTATGATTGTGATTGTATGATTGCGATTGTATGATTGTGATTGTATGATTGTGATTGTATGATTGTGATTGTATGATTGTGATTGTATGATTGTGATTGTATGATTGTGATAGTATGATTGTGATTGTAAGATTGTGATTGTATGACTGTGATTGTATGATTGTGATTGTGCGATTGTGATTGTACGATTGTGATTGTACGATTGTGATTGTAGGATTGTGATTGTATGATTATGATTGAATGATTGTGATTGCATGATTGTGACTGTGTGATTGTGATTGCATGATTTTGAATGTATGATTGTGATTGTATGATTGTGATTGTATGATTGTGATTGTATGATTGTGATTGTATGATTGTGATTGTATGATTGTGATTGTATGATTGTGATTGTATGATTGTATTTGGGAGATTGTATTTTGGAGATTGTAATTGTAGGATTGCGATTGTATGATTATGATTGTATGATTGTGATTGTAAGATTGTGATTGTATGACTGTGATTGTATGATTGTGATTGTATGATTGTGATTGTATGATTATGATTGTATGATTGTGATTGTATGATTGTATTTGGGAGATTGTATTTTGGAGATTGTAATTGTAGGATTGCGATTGTATGATTGTGATTGTATGATTGTGATAGTATGATTGTGATTGTATGATTGTGATTGTATGATTATGATTGTATTTTTGTGATTGTATGATTGTGATTGTATGATTGTGATTGTATGATTGTGATTGTATGATTGTGATTGTATGATTGTGATTGTATGATTGTGATTGTATGATTGTGATTGTATGATTGTGATTGTATGATTGTGATTGTACGATTGTGATTGTATGATTGCGATTGTATGATTGCGATTGTATGATTGTGATTGTATGATTGTGATTGTATGATTGTGATTGTAGGATTGTGATTGTATGATTGTGATAGTATGATTGTGATTGTATGATTGTGATTGCATGATTGTGATTGTATGATTGTGATTGCATTATTTTGAATGTATGATTGTGATTGTATGATTGTGATTGTATGATTGTGATTGTATGATTGTGATTGTATGATTGCGATTGTATGATTGTGATTGTATGATTGTGATTGTATGATTGTGATTGTATGTTTGTGATTGTATGATTGTGATTGTATGATTGTGATTGTATGATTGTGATTGTATGATTGTGATAGTATGATTGTGATTGTATGATTGTGATTGTATGATTGTGATTGTATGATTGCGATTGTATGATTGCGATTGTATGATTGTGATTGTATGATTGTGATTGTGTGATTGTGATTGTATGATTGTGACTGTATGATTGTAATTGTATGATTGTGATTGTGTGATTGCGATTGTATGATTGCGATTGTATGATTGTGATTGTATGAGTGTGATTGTATGATTGTGATAGTATGATTGTGATTGTATGACTGTGATTGTATGACTGTGATTGTATGATTGTGATTGTATGATTGTGATTGTAAAATTGTGATTGTATGATTGTGATGGTATGATTGTGATTGTATGATTGCGATAGTATTATTGTGATTGTATGATTGTGATTGTATGGTTGTGATTGTATGATTGTGATTGTATGATTGCGATTGTATGATTGCGATTGTATGATTGTGATTGTAGGATTGTGATTGTATGATAGTGATTGTATGATTGTGATTGTATGATTGTGATTGTATGATTGTGATTGTATGATTGTGATTGTATGATTGTGATTGTATGATTGTGATTGTATGATTGTGATTGTATGATTGTGATTGTACGATTGTGATTGTACGATTGTGATTGTATGATTGTGACTGTATGATTATGATTGAATGATTGTGATCGCATGATTGTAATTGTATGATTATGATTGTATGATTGTGATTGTGCGATTGGGATTGTACGATTGTGATTGTATGATTGTGATTGTATGATTGTGATTGTAAGATTGTGATTGTATGACTGTGATTGTATGAATGTGATTGTATGATTGTGATTGTATGATTGTGATTGTATGATTGTGATAGTATGGTTGTGATTGTATGATTGTGATTGTATGATTGTGATTGTATGATTGTGATTGTATGGTTGTGATTGTATGATTGCGATTGTATGATTGTGATTGTATGATTGTGATTGTATGATAATGATTGTATGATTGCGATTGTATGATTGTGATGGTATGATTGTGATTGTATGATTGCGATAGTATTATTGTGATTGTATGATTGTGATTGTATGGTTGTGATTGTATGATTGTGATTCTATGATTGCGATTGTATGATTGCGATTGTATGATTGTGATTGCATGATTGTGACCGTATGATTGTCATTGTATGATTTTCATTGTATGATTGTGATTGTATGATAGTGAATGTATGATTGTGATTGTATGATTGTGATTGTATGATTGTGATTGTATGATTGTGATTGTATGATTGTGATTGTATGATTGTGATTGTATGATTGCGATTGTATGATTGCGATTGTATGATTGTGATTGTAGGATTGTGATTGTATGATAGTGATTGTATGATTGTGATTGTATGATTGTGATTGTATGATTGTGATTGTATGATTGTGATTGTATGATTGTGATTGTATGATTGTGATTGTATGATTGTGATTGTACGATTGTGATTGTACGATTGTGATTGTATGATTGTGATTGTATGATTGTGATTGTATGATTGTGATTGTATGATTGTGATTGTATGATTGTGATTGTATGATTGTGATTGTATGTTTGTGATTGTAGGATTGTGATTGTATGATAGTGATTGTATGATTGTGATTGTATGATTGTGATTGTATGATTGTGATTGTATGATTGTGATTGTATGATTGTGATTGTATGATTGTGATTGTATGATTGTGATTGTGCGATTGTGATTGTACGATTGTGATTGTATGATTGTGATTGTATGATTATGATTGAATGATTGTGATCGCATGATTGTAATTGTATGATTATGATTGTATGATTGTGATTGTGCGATTGTGATTGTACGATTGTGATTGTATGATTGTGATTGTATGATTGTGATTGTAAGATTGTGATTGTATGACTGTGATTGTATGAATGTGATTGTATGATTGTGATTGTATGATTGTGATTGTATGATTGTGATAGTATGATTGTGATTGTATGATTGTGATTTAATGATTGTGATTGTATGATTGTGATTGTATGATAGTGATTGTATGATTGTGATTGTATGATTGTATTTGGGAGATTGTAGTTGTATGATTTCGATTGTATGATTGTGATTGTGTGATTGTGATGTATGATTGTAATTGTATGATTATGATTGTATGATTCTGATTGTATGATTGTGATGGTATGATTGTGATTGTATGATTGCGATCGTATGATTGTGATTGTATGATTATGATTGTATGATTGTGATTGTATGATTGCGATTGTATGATTGTGGTTGTATGATTATGATTGTACTTTTGTGATTGTATGATTGTGATTGTATGATTGTGATTGTATGATTGTGATTGTATGATTGTGATTGTATGATTGCGATTGTATGATTGCGACTGTATGATTGTGATTGTATGATTGTGATTGTATGATTGTGATTGTATGATTGTATTTGGGAGATTGTAGTTGTATGATTTCGATTGTATGATTGTGATTGTATGATTGTGATGTATGATTGTAATTGTATGATTATGATTGTATGATTGTGATTGTATGATTGTGATGGTATGATTGTGATTGTATGATTGCGATCGTATGATTGTGAGGGTATGATTATGTTTGTATGATTGTGATTGTATGATTGCGATTGTATGATTGTGATTGTATGATTGTAATTGTATGATTGTGATTGTATGATTGTGATTGTATGATTGTGATTGTATGATTGTGATTGTATGATTGTGATTGTATGATTGTGATAGTATGATTGTGATTGTAAGATTGTGATTGTATGACTGTGATTGTATGATTGTGATTGTGCGATTGTGATTGTACGATTGTGATTGTACGATTGTGATTGTAGGATTGTGATTGTATGATTATGATTGAATGATTGTGATTGCATGATTGTGACTGTGTGATTGTGATTGCATGATTTTGAATGTATGATTGTGATTGTATGATTGTGATTGTATGATTGTGATTGTATGATTGTATTTGGGAGATTGTATTTTGGAGATTGCAATTGTAGGATTGCGATTGTATGATTATGATTGTATGATTGTGATTGTAAGATTGTGATTGTATGACTGTGATTGTATGATTGTGATTGTATGATTGTGATTGTATGATTATGATTGTATGATTGTGATTGTATGATTGTATTTGGGAGATTGTATTTTGGAGATTGTAATTGTAGGATTGCGATTGTATGATTGTGATTGTATGATTGTGATTGTATGATTGTGATTGTATGATTGTGATTGTATGATTGTGATTGTATGATTGTGATTGTATGATTGTGATTGTATGATTGTGATTGTATGATTGTGATTGTATGATTGTGATTGTATGATTGCGATAGTATTATTGTGATTGTATGATTGTGATTGTATGGTTGTGATTGTATGATTGTGATTGTATGATTGCGATTGTATGATTGCGATTGTATGATTGTGATTGCATGATTGTGACCGTATGATTGTCATTGTATGATTTTCATTGTATGATTGTGATTGTATGATAGTGAATGTATGATTGTGATTGTATGATTGTGATTGTATGATTGTGATTGTATGATTGTGATTGTAGGATTGTGATTGTATGATAGTGATTGTATGATTGTGATGGTATGATTGTGATTGTATGATAGTGATTGTATGATTGTGATTGTATGATTGTGATTGTATGATTGTGATTGTATGATTGTGATTGTATGATTGTGATTGTATGATTGTGATTGTATGATTGTGATTGTATGATTGTGATTGTGCGATTGTGATTGTACGATTGTGATTGTATGATTGTGATGGTATGATTGTGATTGTATGATTGCGATCGTATGATTGTGAGGGTATGATTATGATTGTATGATTGTGATTGTATGATTGCGATTGTATGATTGTGATTGTATGATTGTGATTGTATGATTGTGATTGTATGATTGTGATTGTATGATTGTGATTGTATGATTGTGATAGTATGATTGTGATTGTAAGATTGTGATTGTATGACTGTGATTGTATGATTGTGATTGTGCGATTGTGATTGTACGATTGTGATTGTACGATTGTGATTGTAGGATTGTGATTGTATGATTATGATTGAATGATTGTGATTGCATGATTGTGACTGTGTGATTGTGATTGCATGATTTTGAATGTATGATTGTGATTGAATGATTGTGATTGTATGATTGTGATTGTATGATTGTATTTGGGAGATGGTATTTTGGAGATTGTAATTGTAGGATTGCGATTGTATGATTGTGATTGCATGATTGTGATTGTAAGATTGTGATTGTATGACTGTGATTGTATGATTGTGATTGTATGATTGTGATTGTATGATTATGATTGTATGATTGTGATTGTATGATTGTAGTTGGGAGATTGTATTTTGGAGATTGTGATTGTAGGATTGCGATTGTATGATTGTGATTGTATGATTGTGATTGTATGATTGTGATTGTATGATTATGATTGTATTTTTGTGGTTGTATGATTGTGATTGTACGATTGTGATTGTAGGATTGTGATTGTATGATTATGATTGAATGATTGTGATTGCATGATTGTGACTGTGTGATTGTGATTGCATGATTTTGAATGTATGATAGTGATTGTATGATTGTGATTGTATGATTGTGATTGTATGATTGTGATAGTATGATTGTGATAGTATGATTGTGATTGTAAGATTGTGATTGTATGACTGTGATTGTATGATTGTGATTGTATGATTGTGATTGTATGATTGTGATTGTATGATTATGATTGTATGATTGTGATTGTATGATTGTATTTGGGAGATTGTATTTTGGAGATTGTAATTGTAGGATTGCGATTGTATGATTGTGATTGTATGATTGTGATTGTATGATTGTGATTGTATGATTGTGATTGTATGATTGTGATTGTATGATTGTGATTGTATGATTGCGATTGTATGATTGTGATTGTATGATTGTGATTGTATGATTGTGATTGTATGACTGTGATTGTATGATTGTGATTGTATAATTGTGATTGTAAGATTGTGATTGTATGACTGTGATTGTATGATTGTGATTGTATGGTTGTGATTGTTTGGTTGTGATTGTATGATGGTGATAGTATGATTGTGATTGTATGATTGTGATTGTATGATTGTGATTGTATGATTGTGATTGTATGATTGTGATTGTATGATTGTATTTGGGAGATTGTAGTTGTATGATTGCGATTGTATGAATGTGATTGTATGATTGTGATGTATGATTGTAATTGTATGATTATGATTGTATGATTGTGATTGTATGATTGTGATGGTATGATTGTGATTGTATGATTGCGATCGTATGATTGTGATTGTATGATTATGATTTTATGATCGTGATTGTATGATTGCGATTGTATCATTCTGATTGTATGATTATGATTGTATTTTTGTGATTGAATGATTGTGATTGTATGATTGTGATTGTATGATTGTGATTGTATGATTGTGATTGTATGATTGTGATTGTGTGATTGTGATTGTATGATTGTGATTGTATGATTGTGATTGTATGATTGCGATTGTATGAATGCGATTGTATGATTGTGATTACATGATTGTGATTGTATGATTGTGATTGTATGATATTGATTGTATGATTGTGATTGTAGGATTGTGATTGTATGATTGTGATAGTATGATTGTGATTGTATGATTGTGATTGCATGATTGTGATTGTATGATTGTGATTGCATTATTTTGAATGTATGATTGTGATTGTATGATTGTGATTGTATGATTGTGATTGTATGATTGTGATTGTATGGTTGTGATTGTATGATTGTGATTGTATGATTGCGATTGTATGATTGTGATTGTATGATTGTGATTGTATGATTGTGATTGTATGTTTGTGTTTGTATGATTGTGATTGTATGATTGTGATTGCATGATTGCGATTGTATGATTGTGATAGTATGATTGTGATTGTATGATTGTGATTGTATGATTGTGATTGTATGATTGTGATGGTATGATTGTGATTGTATGATTGCGATCGTATGATTGTGAGGGTATGATTATGATTGTATGATTGTGATTGTATGATTGCGATTGTATGATTGTGATTGTATGATTGTGATTGTATGATTGTGATTGTATGATTGTGATTGTATGATTGTGATTGTATGATTGTAATTGTATGATTGTGATTGTATGATTGTGATTGTATGATTGTGATTGTATGATTGTGATTGTATGATTGTGATTGTGCGATTGTGATTGTATGATTGTGATAGTATGATTGTGATTGTATGATTGTGATTGTATGATTGTGATTGTATGATTGTGATTGTATGATTGTGATTGTATGATTGTATTTGGGAGATTGTAGTTGTATGATTTCGATTGTATGATTGTGATTGTATGATTGTGATGTATGATTGTAATTGTATGATTGTGATTGTATGATTCTGATTGTATGATTGTGATGGTATGATTGTGATTGTATGATTGCGATCGTATGATTGTGATTGTATGATTATGATTGTATGATTGTGATTGTATGATTGCGATTGTATCATTGTGATTGTATGATTATGATTGTATTTTTGTGATTGTATGATTGTGATTGTATGATTGTGATTGTATGATTATGATTGAATGATTGTGATCGCATGATTGTAATTGTATGATTATGATTGTATGATTGTGATTGTGCGATTGTGATTGTACGATTGTGATTGTATGATTGAGATTGTATGATTGTGATTGTAAGATTGTGATTGTATGACTGTGATTGTATGAATGTGATTGTATGATTGTGATTGTATGATTGTGATTGTATGATTGTGATAGTATGATTGTGATTGTATGATTGTGATTGTATGATTGTGATTGTATGATTGTGATTGTATGATTGTGATTGTATGATAGTGATTGTATGATTGTGATTGTATGATTGTATTTGGGAGATTGTAGTTGTATGATTTCGATTGTATGATTGTGATTGTGTGATTGTGATGTATGATTGTAATTGTATGATTATGATTATATGATTCTGATTGTATGATTGTGATGGTATGATTATGATTGTATGATTGCGATTGTATGATTGTGATTGAATGATTGCGATTGTATGATTGCGATTGTATGATTGTGATTGCATGATTGTGACCGTATGATTGTCATTGTATGATTTTCATTGTATGATTGTGATTGTATGATAGTGAATGTATGATTGTGATTGTATGATTGTGATTGTATGATTGTGATTGTAGGATTGCGATTGTATGATAGTGATTGTATGATTGTGATTGTATGATTGTGATTGTATGATTGTGATTGTATGATTGTGATTGTATGATTGTGATTGTATGATTGTGATTGTATGATTGTGATTGTATGATTGTGATTGTATGATTGTGATTGTATGATTGTGATTGTGCGATTGTGATTGTACGATTGTGATTGTATGATTGTGATTGTATGATTATGATTGAATGATTGTGATTGTATGATTGTGATGGTATGATTGTGATTGTATGATTGCGATCGTATGATTGTGATTGTATGATTGTGATTGTATGATTGTGATTGTGCGATTGTGATTGTACGATTGTGATTGTATGATTGTGATTGTATGATTATGATTGAATGATTGTGATCGCATGATTGTAATTGTATGATTATGATTGTATGATTGTGATTGTGCGATTGTGATTGTACGATTGTGATTGTATGATTGTGATTGTATGATTGTGATTGTAAGATTGTGATTGTATGACTGTGATTGTATGAATGTGATTGTATGATTGTGATTGTATGATTGTGATTGTATGATTGTGATTGTATGATTCTGATAGTATGATTGTGATTGTATGATTGTGATTGTATGATTGTGATTGTATGATTGTGATTGTATGATTGTGATTGTATGATAGTGATTGTATGATTGTGATTGTATGATTGTATTTGGGAGATTGTAGTTGTATGATTTCGATTGTATGATTGTGATTGTGTGATTGTGATGTATGATTGTAATTGTATGATTATGATTATATGATTCTGATTGTATGATTGTGATGGTATGATTGTGATTGTATGATTGCGATCGTATGATTGTGATTGTATGATTATGATTGTATGATTGTGATTGTATGATTACGATTGTATGATTGTGGTTGTATGATTATGATTGTATTTTTGTGATTGTATGATTGTGATTGTATGATTGTGATGGTATGATTGTGATTGTATGATTGCGATAGTATTATTGTGATTGTATGATTGTGATTGTATGGTTGTGATTGTATGATTGTGATTGTATGATTGCGATTGTATGATTGCGATTGTATGATTGTGATTGCATGATTGTGACCGTATGATTGTCATTGTATGATTTTCATTGTATGATTGTGATTGTATGATAGTGAATGTATGATTGTGATTGTATGATTGTGATTGTATGATTGTGATTGTAGGATTGTGATTGTATGATAGTGATTGTATGATTGTGATTGTATGATTGTGATTTTATGATTGTGATTGTATGATTGTGATTGTATGATTGTGATTGTATGATTGTGATTGTATGATTGTGATTGTGCGATTGTGACTGTACGATTGTGATTGTATGATTGTGATTGTATGATTATGATTGAATGATTGTGATCGCATGATTGTAATTGTATGATTATGATTGTATGATTGTGATTGTGCGATTGTGATTGTACGATTGTGATTGTATGATTGTGATTGTATGATTGTGATTGTAAGATTGTGATTGTATGACTGTGATTGTATGAATGTGATTGTATGATTGTGATTGTATGATTGTGATTGTATGATTGTGATAGTATGATTGTGATTGTATGATTGTGATTGTATGATTGTGATTGTATGATTGTGATTGTATGATTGTGATTGTATGATAGTGATTTTATGATTGTGATTGTATGATTGTATTTGGGAGATTGTAGTTGTATGATTTCGATTGTATGATTGTGATTGTATGATTGTGATGTATGATTGTAATTGTGTGATTATGATTGTATGATTCTGATTGTATGATTGTGATGGTATGATTGTGATTGTATGATTGCGATCGTATGATTGTGATTGTATGATTATGATTGTATGATTGTGATTGTATGATTGCGATTGTATGATTGTGGTTGTATGATTGTATTTGGGAGATTGTAGTTGTATGATTTCGATTGTATGATTGTGATTGTATGATTGTGATGTATGATTGTAATTGTATGATTATGATTGTATGATTGTGATTGTATGATTGTGATGGTATGATTGTGATTGTATGATTGCGATCGTATGATTGTGATTGTATGATTATGATTTTATGATCGTGATTGTATGATTGCGATTGTATCATTCTGATTGTATGATTATGATTGTATTTTTGTGATTGAATGATTGTGATTGTATGATTGTGATTGTATGATTGTGATTGTATGATTGTGATTGTATGATTGTGATTGTGTGATTGTGATTGTATGATTGTGATTGTATGATTGTGATTGTATGATTGCGATTGTATGAATGCGATTGTATGATTGTGATTACATGATTGTGATTGTATGATTGTGATTGTATGATATTGATTGTATGATTGTGATTGTAGGATTGTGATTGTATGATTGTGATAGTATGATTGTGATTGTATGATTGTGATTGCATGATTGTGATTGTATGATTGTGATTGCATTATTTTGAATGTATGATTGTGATTGTATGATTGTGATTGTATGATTGTGATTGTATGATTGTGATTGTATGGTTGTGATTGTATGATTGTGATTGTATGATTGCGATTGTATGATTGTGATTGTATGATTGTGATTGTATGATTGTGATTGTATGTTTGTGTTTGTATGATTGTGATTGTATGATTGTGATTGCATGATTGCGATTGTATGATTGTGATAGTATGATTGTGATTGTATGATTGTGATTGTATGATTGTGATTGTATGATTGTGATGGTATGATTGTGATTGTATGATTGCGATCGTATGATTGTGAGGGTATGATTATGATTGTATGATTGTGATTGTATGATTGCGATTGTATGATTGTGATTGTATGATTGTGATTGTATGATTGTGATTGTATGATTGTGATTGTATGATTGTGATTGTATGATTGTAATTGTATGATTGTGATTGTATGATTGTGATTGTATGATTGTGATTGTATGATTGTGATTGTATGATTGTGATTGTGCGATTGTGATTGTATGATTGTGATAGTATGATTGTGATTGTATGATTGTGATTGTATGATTGTGATTGTATGATTGTGATTGTATGATTGTGATTGTATGATTGTATTTGGGAGATTGTAGTTGTATGATTTCGATTGTATGATTGTGATTGTATGATTGTGATGTATGATTGTAATTGTATGATTGTGATTGTATGATTCTGATTGTATGATTGTGATGGTATGATTGTGATTGTATGATTGCGATCGTATGATTGTGATTGTATGATTATGATTGTATGATTGTGATTGTATGATTGCGATTGTATCATTGTGATTGTATGATTATGATTGTATTTTTGTGATTGTATGATTGTGATTGTATGATTGTGATTGTATGATTATGATTGAATGATTGTGATCGCATGATTGTAATTGTATGATTATGATTGTATGATTGTGATTGTGCGATTGTGATTGTACGATTGTGATTGTATGATTGAGATTGTATGATTGTGATTGTAAGATTGTGATTGTATGACTGTGATTGTATGAATGTGATTGTATGATTGTGATTGTATGATTGTGATTGTATGATTGTGATAGTATGATTGTGATTGTATGATTGTGATTGTATGATTGTGATTGTATGATTGTGATTGTATGATTGTGATTGTATGATAGTGATTGTATGATTGTGATTGTATGATTGTATTTGGGAGATTGTAGTTGTATGATTTCGATTGTATGATTGTGATTGTGTGATTGTGATGTATGATTGTAATTGTATGATTATGATTATATGATTCTGATTGTATGATTGTGATGGTATGATTATGATTGTATGATTGCGATTGTATGATTGTGATTGAATGATTGCGATTGTATGATTGCGATTGTATGATTGTGATTGCATGATTGTGACCGTATGATTGTCATTGTATGATTTTCATTGTATGATTGTGATTGTATGATAGTGAATGTATGATTGTGATTGTATGATTGTGATTGTATGATTGTGATTGTAGGATTGCGATTGTATGATAGTGATTGTATGATTGTGATTGTATGATTGTGATTGTATGATTGTGATTGTATGATTGTGATTGTATGATTGTGATTGTATGATTGTGATTGTATGATTGTGATTGTATGATTGTGATTGTATGATTGTGATTGTGCGATTGTGATTGTACGATTGTGATTGTATGATTGTGATTGTATGATTATGATTGAATGATTGTGATTGTATGATTGTGATGGTATGATTGTGATTGTATGATTGCGATCGTATGATTGTGATTGTATGATTGTGATTGTATGATTGTGATTGTGCGATTGTGATTGTACGATTGTGATTGTATGATTGTGATTGTATGATTATGATTGAATGATTGTGATCGCATGATTGTAATTGTATGATTATGATTGTATGATTGTGATTGTGCGATTGTGATTGTACGATTGTGATTGTATGATTGTGATTGTATGATTGTGATTGTAAGATTGTGATTGTATGACTGTGATTGTATGAATGTGATTGTATGATTGTGATTGTATGATTGTGATTGTATGATTGTGATTGTATGATTCTGATAGTATGATTGTGATTGTATGATTGTGATTGTATGATTGTGATTGTATGATTGTGATTGTATGATTGTGATTGTATGATAGTGATTGTATGATTGTGATTGTATGATTGTATTTGGGAGATTGTAGTTGTATGATTTCGATTGTATGATTGTGATTGTGTGATTGTGATGTATGATTGTAATTGTATGATTATGATTATATGATTCTGATTGTATGATTGTGATGGTATGATTGTGATTGTATGATTGCGATCGTATGATTGTGATTGTATGATTATGATTGTATGATTGTGATTGTATGATTACGATTGTATGATTGTGGTTGTATGATTATGATTGTATTTTTGTGATTGTATGATTGTGATTGTATGATTGTGATGGTATGATTGTGATTGTATGATTGCGATAGTATTATTGTGATTGTATGATTGTGATTGTATGGTTGTGATTGTATGATTGTGATTGTATGATTGCGATTGTATGATTGCGATTGTATGATTGTGATTGCATGATTGTGACCGTATGATTGTCATTGTATGATTTTCATTGTATGATTGTGATTGTATGATAGTGAATGTATGATTGTGATTGTATGATTGTGATTGTATGATTGTGATTGTAGGATTGTGATTGTATGATAGTGATTGTATGATTGTGATTGTATGATTGTGATTTTATGATTGTGATTGTATGATTGTGATTGTATGATTGTGATTGTATGATTGTGATTGTATGATTGTGATTGTGCGATTGTGACTGTACGATTGTGATTGTATGATTGTGATTGTATGATTATGATTGAATGATTGTGATCGCATGATTGTAATTGTATGATTATGATTGTATGATTGTGATTGTGCGATTGTGATTGTACGATTGTGATTGTATGATTGTGATTGTATGATTGTGATTGTAAGATTGTGATTGTATGACTGTGATTGTATGAATGTGATTGTATGATTGTGATTGTATGATTGTGATTGTATGATTGTGATAGTATGATTGTGATTGTATGATTGTGATTGTATGATTGTGATTGTATGATTGTGATTGTATGATTGTGATTGTATGATAGTGATTTTATGATTGTGATTGTATGATTGTATTTGGGAGATTGTAGTTGTATGATTTCGATTGTATGATTGTGATTGTATGATTGTGATGTATGATTGTAATTGTGTGATTATGATTGTATGATTCTGATTGTATGATTGTGATGGTATGATTGTGATTGTATGATTGCGATCGTATGATTGTGATTGTATGATTATGATTGTATGATTGTGATTGTATGATTGCGATTGTATGATTGTGGTTGTATGATTGTATTTGGGAGATTGTAGTTGTATGATTTCGATTGTATGATTGTGATTGTATGATTGTGATGTATGATTGTAATTGTATGATTATGATTGTATGATTGTGATTGTATGATTGTGATGGTATGATTGTGATTGTATGATTGCGATCGTATGATTGTGAGGGTATGATTATGATTGTATGATTGTGATTGTATGATTGCGATTGTATGATTGTGATTGTATGATTGTGATTGTATGATTGTGATTGTATGATTGTGATTGTATGATTGTGATTGTATGATTGTGATAGTATGATTGTGATTGTAAGATTGTGATTGTATGACTGTGATTGTATGATTGTGATTGTGCGATTGTGATTGTACGATTGTGATTGTACGATTGTGATTGTAGGATTGTGATTGTATGATTATGATTGAATGATTGTGATTGCATGATTGTGACTGTGTGATTGTGATTGCATGATTTTGAATGTATGATTGTGATTGTACGATTGTGATTGTAGGATTGTGATTGTATGATTATGATTGAATGATTGTGATTGCATGATTGTGACTGTGTGATTGTGATTGCATGATTTTGAATGTATGATTGTGATTGAATGATTGTGATTGTATGATTGTGATTGTATGATTGTATTTGGGAGATTGTATTTTGGAGATTGTAATTGTAGGATTGCGATTGTATGATTGTGATTGCATGATTGTGGTTGTAAGATTGTGATTGTATGACTGTGATTGTATGATTGTGATTGTAGGATTGTGATTGTATGACTGTGATTGTATGATTGTGATTGTGCGATTGTGATTGTACGATTGTGATTGTACGATTGTGATTGTAGGATTGTGATTGTATGATTATGATTGAATGATTGTGATTGCATGATTGTGACTGTGTGATTGTGATTGCATGATTTTGAATGTATGATAGTGATTGTATGATTGTGATTGTATGATTGTGATTGTATGATTGTGATAGTATGATTGTGATAGTATGATTGTGATTGTAAGATTGTGATTGTATGACTGTGATTGTATGATTGTGATTGTATGATTGTGATTGTATGATTATGATTGTATGATTGTGATTGTATGATTGTATTTGGGAGATTGTATTTTGGAGATTGTAATTGTAGGATTGCGATTGTATGATTGTGATTGTATGATTGTGATTGTATGATTGTGATTGTATGATTGTGATTGTATGATTGTGATTGTATGATTGTGATTGTATGATTGTGATTGTATGATTGCGATTGTATGATTGTGATTGTATGATTGTGATTGTATGATTGTGATTGTATGACTGTGATTGTATGATTGTGATTGTATGATTGTGATTGTAAGATTGTGATTGTATGACTGTGATTGTATGATTGTGATTGTTTGGTTGTGATTGTATGATGGTGATAGTATGATTGTGATTGTATGATTGTGATTGTATGATTGTGATTGTATGATTGTGATTGTATGATTGTATTTGGGAGATTGTAGTTGTATGATTGCCATTGTATGAATGTGATTGTATGATTGTGATGTATGATTGTAATTGTATGATTATGATTGTATGATTGTGATTGTATGATTGTGATGGTATGATTGTGATTGTATGATTGCGATCGTATGATTGTGATTGTATGATTATGATTGTATGATCGTGATTGTATGATTGCGATTGTATCATTGTGATTGTATGATTATGATTGTATTTTTGTGATTGTATGATTGTGATTGTATGATTGTGATTGTATGATTGTGATTGTATGATTGTGATTGTATGATTGTGATTGTGTGATTGTGATTGTGTGATTGTGATTGTATGATTGTGATTGTATGATTGTGATTGTATGATTGCGATTGTATGAATGCGATTGTATGATTGTGATTACATGATTGTGATTGTATGATTGTGATTGTATGATATTGATTGTATGATTGTGATTGTAGGATTGTGATTGTATGATTGTGATAGTATGATTGTGATTGTATGATTGTGATTGCATGATTGTGATTGTATGATTGTGATTGCATTATTTTGAATGTATGATTGTGATTGTATGATTGTGATTGTATGATTGTGATTGTATGATTGTGATTGTATGATTGTGATTGTATGATTGCGATTGTATGATTGTGATTGTATGATTGTGATTGTATGATTGTGATTGTATGTTTGTGATTGTATGATTGTGATTGTATGATTGTGATTGCATGATTGTGATTGTATGATTGTGATAGTATGATTGTGATTGTATGATTGTGATTGTATGATTGTGATTGTATGATTGTGATGGTATGATTGTGATTGTATGATTGCGATCGTATGATTGTGAGGGTATGATTATGATTGTATGATTGTGATTGTATGATTGCGATTGTATGATTGTGATTGTATGATTGTGATTGTATGATTGTGATTGTATGATTGTGATTGTATGATTGTGATTGTATGATTGTGATAGTATGATTGTGATTGTAAGATTGTGATTGTATGACTGTGATTGTATGATTGTGATTGTGCGATTGTGATTGTACGATTGTGATTGTACGATTGTGATTGTAGGATTGTGATTGTATGATTATGATTGAATGATTGTGATTGCATGATTGTGACTGTGTGATTGTGATTGCATGATTTTGAATGTATGATTGTGATTGTATGATTGTGATTGTATGATTGTGATTGTATGATTGTGATAGTATGATTGTGATTGTAAGATTGTGATTGTATGACTGTGATTGTATGATTGTGATTGTATGATTGTGATTGTATGATTATGATTGTATGATTGTGATTGTATGATTGTATTTGGGAGATTGTATTTTGGAGATTGTAATTGTAGGATTGCGATTGTATGATTGCGATTGTATGATTGCGATTGTATGATTGTGATTGTATGATTGTGATTGCATGATTGTGATTGTATGATTGTGATTGTATGATTGTGATTGTATGATTGTGATTGTATGATTGTGATTGTATGATTGTGATTGTATGATTGTGATTGTATGATTGTGATTGTAAGATTGTGATTGTATGACTGTGATTGTATGAATGTGATTGTATGATTGTGATTGTATGATTGTGATTGTATGATTGTGATAGTATGGTTGTGATTGTATGATTGTGATTGTATGATTGTGATTGTATGATTGTGATTGTATGGTTGTGATTGTATGATTGCGATTGTATGATTGTGATTGTATGATTGTGATTGTATGATAATGATTGTATGATTGCGATTGTATGATTGTGATGGTATGATTGTGATTGTATGATTGCGATAGTATTATTGTGATTGTATGATTGTGATTGTATGGTTGTGATTGTATGATTGTGATTCTATGATTGCGATTGTATGATTGCGATTGTATGACTGTGATTGCATGATTGTGACCGTATGATTGTCATTGTATGATTTTCATTGTATGATTGTGATTGTATGATAGTGAATGTATGATTGTGATTGTATGATTGTGATTGTATGATTGTGATTGTAGGATTGTGATTGTATGATAGTGATTGTATGATTGTGATTGTATGATTGTGATTGTATGATTGTGATTGTATGATTGTGATTGTATGATTGTGATTGTATGATTGTGATTGTGCGATTGTGATTGTACGATTGTGATTTTATGATTGTGATTGTATGATTATGATTGAATGATTGTGATCGCATGATTGTAATTGTATGATTATGATTGTATGATTGTGATTGTGCGATTGTGATTGTACGATTGTGATTGTATGATTGTGATTGTATGATTGTGATTGTAAGATTGTGATTGTATGACTGTGATTGTATGAATGCGATTGTATGATTGTGATTGTATGATTGTGATTGTATGATTGTGATAGTATGATTGTGACTGTATGATTGTGATTGTATGATTGTGATTGTATGATTGTGATTGTATGATAGTGATTGTATGATTGTGATTGTATGATTGTATTTGGGAGATTGTAGTTGTATGATTTCGATTGTATGATTGTGATTGTGTGATTGTGATGTATGATTGTAATTGTATGATTATGATTGTATGATTCTGATTGTATGATTGTGATGGTATGATTGTGATTGTATGATTGCGATCGTATGATTGTGATTGTATGATTATGATTGTATGATTGTGATTGTATGATTGCGATTGTATGATTGTGGTTGTATGATTATGATTGTATTTTTGTGATTGTATGATTGTGATTGTATGATTGTGATTGTATGATTGTGATTGTGTGATTGTGATTGTATGATTGCGATTGTATGATTGTGATTGTATGATTGTGATTGTATGATTGTGATTGTATGATTGTGATTGTATGATTGTTATTGTATGATTGTATTTGGGAGATTGTAGTTGTATGATTTCGATTGTATGATTGTGATTGTATGATTGTGATGTATGATTGTAATTGTATGATTATGATTGTATGATTGTGATGGTATGATTGTGATTGTATGATTGCGATCGTATGATTGTGAGGGTATGATTATGTTTGTATGATTGTGATTGTATGATTGCGATTGTATGATTGTGGTTGAATGATTGTGATTGTATGATTGTAATTGTATGATTATGATTGTATGATTGTGATGGTATGATTGTGATTGTATGATTGCGATCGTATGATTGTGAGGGTATGATTATGTTTGTATGATTGTGATTGTATGATTGCGATTGTATGATTGTGATTGTATGATTGTGATTGTATGATTGTGATTGTATGATTGTGATTGTATGATTGTGATTGTATGATTGTGATTGTATGATTGTGATAGTATGATTGTGATTGTAAGATTGTGATTGTATGACTGTGATTGTATGATTGTGATTGTGCGATTGTGATTGTACGATTGTGATTGTACGATTGTGATTGTAGGATTGTGATTGTATGATTATGATTGAATGATTGTGATTGCATGATTGTGACTGTGTGATTGTGATTGCATGATTTTGAATGTATGATTGTGATTGTATGATTGTGATTGCATGATTGTGATTGTATGATTGTGATTGTATGATTGTGATTGTATGATTGTATTTGGGAGATTGTATTTTGGAGATTGTAATTGTAGGATTGCGATTGTATGATTATGATTGTATGATTGTGATTGTAAGATTGTGATTGTATGACTGTGATTGTATGATTGTGATTGTATGATTGTGATTGTATGATTATGATTGTATGATTGTGATTGTATGATTGTATTTGGGAGATTGTATTTTGGAGATTGTAATTGTAGGATTGCGATTGTATGATTGTGATTGTATGATTGTGATAGTATGATTGTGATTGTATGATTGTGATTGTATGATTATGATTGTATTTTTGTGATTGTATGATTGTGATTGTATGATTGTGATTGTATGATTGTGATTGTATGATTGTGATTGTATGATTGTGATTGTATGATTGTGATTGTATGATTGTGATTGTATGATTGTGATTGTATGATTGTGATTGTATGATTGTGATTTTATGATTGTGATTGTATGATTGTGATTGTATGATTGTGATTGTACGATTGTGATTGTATGATTGCGATTGTATGATTGCGATTGTATGATTGTGACTGTATGATTGTGATTGTATGATTGTGATTGTAGGATTGTGATTGTATCATTGTGATAGTATGATTGTGATTGTATGATTGTGATTGCATGATTGTGATTGTATGATTGTGATTGCATTATTTTGAATGTATGATTGTGATTGTATGATTGTGATTGTATGATTGTGATTGTATGATTGTGATTGTATGATTGTGATTGTATGATTGTGATTGTATGATTGCGATTGTATGATTGTGATTGTATGATTGTGATTGTATGATTGTGATTGTATGTTTGTGATTGTATGATTGTGATTGTATGATTGTGATTGCATGATTGTGATTGTATGATTGTGATAGTATGATTGTGATTGTATGATTGTGATTGTATGATTGTGATTGTATGATTGCGATTGTATGATTGCGATTGTATGATTGTGATTGTATGATTGTGATTGTGTGATTGTGATTGTATGATTGTGACTGTATGATTGTAATTGTATGATTGTGATTGTGTGATTGCGATTGTATGATTGCGATTGTATGATTGTGATTGTATGAGTGTGATTGTATGATTGTGATAGTATGATTGTGATTGTATGACTGTGATTGTATGACTGTGATTGTATGATTGTGATTGTATGATTGTGATTGTAAGATTGTGATTGTATGATTGTGATGGTATGATTGTGATTGTATGATTGCGATAGTATTATTGTGATTGTATGATTGTGATTGTATGGTTGTGATTGTATGATTGTGATTGTATGATTGCGATTGTATGATTGCGATTGTAGGATTGTGATTGTATGATAGTGATTGTATGATTGTGATTGTATGATTGTGATTGTATGATTGTGATTGTATGATTGTGATTGTATGATTGTGATTGTATGATTGTGATTGTATGATTGTGATTGTATGATTGTGATTGTACGATTGTGATTGTACGATTGTGATTGTATGATTGTGATTGTATGATTATGATTGAATGATTGTGATCGCATGATTGTAATTGTATGATTATGATTGTATGATTGTGATTGTGCGATTGGGATTGTACGATTGTGATTGTACGATTGTGATTGTATGATTGTGATTGTAAGATTGTGATTGTATGACTGTGATTGTATGAATGTGATTGTATGATTGTGATTGTATGATTGTGATTGTATGATTGTGATAGTATGGTTGTGATTGTATGATTGTGATTGTATGATTGTGATTGTATGATTGTGATTGTATGGTTGTGATTGTATGATTGCGATTGTATGATTGTGATTGTATGATTGTGATTGTATGATAATGATTGTATGATTGCGATTGTATGATTGTGATGGTATGATTGTGATTGTATGATTGCGATAGTATTATTGTGATTGGATGATTGTGATTGTATGGTTGTGATTGTATGATTGTGATTCTATGATTGCGATTGTATGATTGCGATTGTATGATTGTGATTGCATGATTGTGACCGTATGATTGTCATTGTATGATTTTCATTGTATGATTGTGATTGTATGATAGTGAATGTATGATTGTGATTGTATGATTGTGATTGTATGATTGTGATTGTAGGATTGTGATTGTATGATAGTGATTGTATGATTGTGATTGTATGATTGTGATTGTATGATTGTGATTGTATGATTGTGATTGTATGATTGTGATTGTATGATTGTGATTGTATGATTGTGATTGTATGATTGTGATTGTGCGATTGTGATTGTACGATTGTGATTGTACGATTGTGATTGTATGACTATGATTGAATGATTGTGATCGCATGATTGTAATTGTATGATTATGATTGTATGATTGTGATTGTGCGATTGTGATTGTACGATTGTGATTGTACGATTGTGATTGTATGATTGTGATTGTATGATTATGATTGTATTTTTGTGATTGTATGATTGTGATTGTATGATTGTGATTGTATGATTGTGATTGTATGATTGTGATTGTATAATTGTGATTGTATGATTGTGATTGTATGATTGTGATTGTATGATTGTGATTGTATGATTGTGATTGTATGATTGTGATTGTATGATTGTGATTGTATGATTGTGATTGTATGATTGTGATTGTATGATTGTGATTGTATGATTGTGATTGTATGATTGTGATTGTACGATTGTGATTGTACGATTGGGATTGTATGATTGCGATTGTATGATTGCGATTGTATGATTGTGACTGTATGATTGTGATTGTATGATTGTGATTGTAGGATTGTGATTGTATGATTGTGATAGTATGATTGTGATTGCATGATTGTGATTGCATGATTGTGATTGTATGATTGTGATTGCATTATTTTGAATGTATGATTGTGATTGTATGATTGTGATTGTATGATTGTGATTGTATGATTGTGATTGTATGATTGTGATTGTATGATTGCGATTGTATGATTGCGATTGTATGATTGTGATTGTATGATTGTGATTGTATGATTGTGATTGTATGATTGTGATTGTATGATTGTGATTGTATGATTGTGATTGCATGATTGTGATTGTATGATTGTGATAGTATGATTGTGATTGTATGATTGTGATTGTATGATTGCGATTGTATGATTGCGATTGTATGATTGCGATTGTATGATTGTGATTGTGTGATTGTGATTGTATGATTGTGATTGTATGATTGTAATTGTATGATTGTGATTGTGTGATTGCGATTGTATGATTGCGATTGTATGATTGTGATTGTATGAGTGTGATTGTATGATTGTGATAGTATGATTGTGATTGTATGACTGTGATTGTATGACTGTGATTGTATGACTGTGATTGTATGATTGTGATTGTATGATTGTGATTGTAAGATTGTGATTGTATGATTGTGATGGTATGATTGTGATTGTATGATTGCGATAGTATTATTGTGATTGTATGATTGTGATTGTATGGTTGTGATTGTATGATTGTGATTGTATGATTGCGATTGTATGATTGCGATTGTATGATTGTGATTGTAGGATTGTGATTGTATGATAGTGATTGTATGATTGTGATTGTATGATTGTGATTGTATGATTGTGATTGTATGATTGTGATTGTATGATTGTGATTGTATGATTGTGATTGTATGATTGTGATTGTATGATTGTGATTGTACGATTGTGATTGTACGATTGTGATTGTATGATTGTGATTGTATGATTATGATTGAATGATTGTGATCGCATGATTGTAATTGTATGATTATGATTGTATGATTGTGATTGTGCGATTGGGATTGTACGATTGTGATTGTACGATTGTGATTGTATGATTGTGATTGTAAGATTGTGATTGTATGACTGTGATTGTATGAATGTGATTGTATGATTGTGATTGTATGATTGTGATTGTATGATTGTGATAGTATGGTTGTGATTGTATGATTGTGATTGTATGATTGTGATTGTATGATTGTGATTGTATGGTTGTGATTGTATGATTGCGATTGTATGATTGTGATTGTATGATTGTGATTGTATGATAATGATTGTATGATTGCGATTGTATGATTGTGATGGTATGATTGTGATTGTATGATTGCGATAGTATTATTGTGATTGTATGATTGTGATTGTATGGTTGTGATTGTATGATTGTGATTCTATGATTGCGATTGTATGATTGCGATTGTATGATTGTGATTGCATGATTGTGACCGTATGATTGTCATTGTATGATTTTCATTGTATGATTGTGATTGTATGATAGTGAATGTATGATTGTGATTGTATGATTGTGATTGTATGATTGTGATTGTAGGATTGTGATTGTATGATAGTGATTGTATGATTGTGATTGTATGATTGTGATTGTATGATTGTGATTGTATGATTGTGATTGTATGATTGTGATTGTATGATTGTGATTGTATGATTGTGATTGTATGATTGTGATTGTGCGATTGTGATTGTACGATTGTGATTGTATGATTGTGATTGTATGATTATGATTGAATGATTGTGATCGCATGATTGTAATTGTATGATTATGATTGTATGATTGTGATTGTGCGATTGTGATTGTACGATTGTGATTGTATGATTGTGATTGTATGATTGTGATTGTAAGATTGTGATTGTACGACTGTGATTGTATGAATGTGATTGTATGATTGTGATTGTATGATTGTGATTGTATGATTGTGATAGTATGATTGTGATTGTATGATTGTGATTTAATGATTGTGATTGTATGATTGTGATTGTATGATAGTGATTGTATGATTGTGATTGTATGATTGTATTTGGGAGATTGTAGTTGTATGATTTCGATTGTATGATTGTGATTGTGTGATTGTGATGTATGATTGTAATTGTATGATTATGATTGTATGATTCTGATTGTATGATTGTGATGGTATGATTGTGATTGTATGATTGCGATCGTATGATTGTGATTGTATGATTATGATTGTATGATTGTGATTGTATGATTGCGATTGTATGATTGTGGTTGTATGATTATGATTGTACTTTTGTGATTGTATGATTGTGATTGTATGATTGTGATTGTATGATTGTGATTGTATGATTGTGATTGTATGATTGCGATTGTATGATTGTGATTGTATGATTGTGATTGTATGATTGTGATTGTATGATTGTGATTGTATGATTGTATTTGGGAGATTGTAGTTGTATGATTTCGATTGTATGATTGTGATTGTATGATTGTGATGTATGATTGTAATTGTATGATTATGATTGTATGATTGTGATTGTATGATTGTGATGGTATGATTGTGATTGTATGATTGCGATCGTATGATTGTGAGGGTATGATTATGTTTGTATGATTGTGATTGTATGATTGCGATTGTATGATTGTGATTGTATGATTGTAATTGTATGATTGTGATTGTATGATTGTGATTGTATGATTGTGATTGTATGATTGTGATTGTATGATTGTGATAGTATGATTGTGATTGTAAGATTGTGATTGTATGACTGTGATTGTATGATTGTGATTGTGCGATTGTGATTGTACGATTGTGATTGTACAATTGTGATTGTAGGATTGTGATTGTATGATTATGATTGAATGGTTGTGATTGCATGATTGTGACTGTGTGATTGTGATTGCATGATTTTGAATGTATGATTGTGATTGTATGATTGTGATTGTATGATTGTGATTGTATGATTGTATTTGGGAGATTGTATTTTGGAGATTGTAATTGTAGGATTGCGATTGTATGATTGTGATTGTATGATTGTGATTGTATGATTGTGATTGTATGATTGTGATTGTATGATTATGATTGTATTTTTGTGATTGTATGATTGTGATTGTATGATTGTGATTGTATGATTGTGATTGTATGATTGTGATTGTATGATTGTGATTGTATGATTGTGATTGTATGATTGTGATTGTATGATTGTGATTGTATGATTGTGATTGTATGATTGTGATTGTATGATTGCGATAGTATTATTGTGATTGTATGATTGTGATTGTATGGTTGTGATTGTATGATTGTGATTGTATGATTGCGATTGTATGATTGCGATTGTATGATTGTGATTGCATGATTGTGACCGTATGATTGTCATTGTATGATTTTCATTGTATGATTGTGATTGTATGATAGTGAATGTATGATTGTGATTGTATGATTGTGATTGTATGATTGTGATTGTATGATTGTGATTGTAGGATTGTGATTGTATGATAGTGATTGTATGATTGTGATTGTATGATTGTGATTGTATGATTGTGATTGTATGATTGTGATTGTATGATTGTGATTGTATGATTGTGATTGTATGATTGTGATTGTATGATTGTGATTGTATGATTGTGATTGTGCGATTGTGATTGTACGATTGTGATTGTATGATTGTGATTGTATGATTATGATTGAATGATTGTGATCGCATGATTGTAATTGTATGATTATGATTGTATGATTGTGATTGTGCGATTGTGATTGTACGATTGTGATTGTATGATTGTGATTGTATGATTGTGATTGTAAGATTGTGATTGTATGACTGTGATTGTATGAATGTGATTGTATGATTGTGATTGTATGATTGTGATTGTATGATTGTGATAGTATGATTGTGATTGTATGATTGTGATTGTATGATTGTATTTGGGAGATTGTAGTTGTATGATTTCGATTGTATGATTGTGATTGTGTGATTGTGATGTATGATTGTAATTGTATGATTATGATTGTATGATTCTGATTGTATGATTGTGATGGTATGATTGTGATTGTATGATTGCGATCGTATGATTGTGATTGTATGATTATGATTGTATGATTGTGATTGTATGATTGCGATTGTATGATTGTGGTTGTATGATTATGATTGTACTTTTGTGATTGTATGATTGTGATTGTATGATTGTGATTGTATGATTGTGATTGTATGATTGTGATTGTATGATTGCGATTGTATGATTGTGATTGTATGATTGTGATTGTATGATTGTGATTGTATGATTGTGATTGTATGATTGTATTTGGGAGATTGTAGTTGTATGATTTCGATTGTATGATTGTGATTGTATGATTGTGATGTATGATTGTAATTGTATGATTATGATTGTATGATTGTGATTGTATGATTGTGATGGTATGATTGTGATTGTATGATTGCGATCGTATGATTGTGAGGGTATGATTATGTTTGTATGATTGTGATTGTATGATTGCGATTGTATGATTGTGATTGTATGATTGTAATTGTATGATTGTGATTGTATGATTGTGATTGTATGATTGTGATTGTATGATTGTGATTGTATGATTGTGATTGTATGATTGTGATAGTATGATTGTGATTGTAAGATTGTGATTGTATGACTGTGATTGTATGATTGTGATTGTGCGATTGTGATTGTACGATTGTGATTGTATGATTGTGATTGTATGATTGTGATTGAATGGTTGTGATTGCATGATTGTGACTGTGTGATTGTGATTGCATGATTTTGAATGTATGATTGTGATTGTATGATTGTGATTGTATGATTGTGATTGTATGATTGTATTTGGGAGATTGTATTTTGGAGATTGTAATTGTAGGATTGCGATTGTATGATTATGATTGTATGATTGTGATTGTAAGATTGTGATTGTATGACTGTGATTGTATGATTGTGATTGGATGATTGTGATTGTATGATTATGATTGTATGATTGTGATTGTATGATTGTATTTGGGAGATTGTATTTTGGAGATTGTAATTGTAGGATTGCGATTGTATGATTGTGATTGTATGATTGTGATTGTATGATTGTGATTGTATGATTGTGATTGTATGATTATGATTGTATTTTTGTGATTGTATGATTGTGATTGTATGATTGTGATTGTATGATTGTGATTGTATGATTGTGATTGTATGATTGTGATTGTATGATTGTGATTGTATGATTGTGATTGTATGATTGTGATTGTATGATTGCGATATCATTATTGTGATTGTATGATTGTGATTGTATGGTTGTGATTGTATGATTGTGATTGTATGATTGCGATTGTATGATTGCGATTGTATTATTGTGATTGCATGATTGTGACCGTATGATTGTCATTGTATGATTTTCATTGTATGATTGTGATTGTATGATAGTGAATGTATGATTGTGATTGTATGATTGTGATTGTATGATTGTGATTGTATGACTGTGATTGTAGGATTGTGATTGTATGATAGTGATTGTATGATTGTGATTGTATGATTGTGATTGTATGATTGTGATTGTATGATTGTGATTGTATGATTGTGATTGTATGATTGTGATTGTATGATTGTGATTGTATGATTGTGATTGTATGATTGTGATTGTGCGATTGTGATTGTACGATTGTGATTGTATGATTGTGATTGTATGATTATGATTGAATGATTGTGATCGCATGATTGTAATTGTATGATTATGATTGTATGATTGTGATTGTGCGATTGTGACTGTACGATTGTGATTGTATGATTGTGATTGTATGATTGTGATTGTAAGATTGTGATTGTATGACTGTGATTGTATGAATGTGATTGTATGATTGTGATTGTATGATTGTGATTGTATGATTGTGATAGTATGATTGTGATTGTATGATTGTGATTGTATGATTGTGATTGTATGATTGTGATTGTATGATAATGATTGTATGATTGTGATTGTAGGATTGCGATTGTATGATAGTGATTGTATGATTGTGATTGTATGATTGTGATTGTATGATTGTGATTGTATGATTGTGATTGTATGATTGTGATTGTATGATTGTGATTGTATGATTGTGATTGTATGATTGTGATTGTATGATTGTGATTGGGCGATTGTGATTGTACGATTGTGATTGTATGATTGTGATTGTATGATTATGATTGAATGATTGTGATTGTATGATTGTGATGGTATGATTGTGATTGTATGATTGCGATCGTATGATTGTGATTGTATGATTGTGATTGTATGATTGTGATTGTGCGATTGTGATTGTACGATTGTGATTGTATGATTGTGATTGTATGATTATGATTGAATGATTGTGATCGCATGATTGTAATTGTATGATTATGATTGTATGATTGTGATTGTGCGATTGTGATTGTACGATTGTGATTGTATGATTGTGATTGTATGATTGTGATTGTAAGATTGTGATTGTATGACTGTGATTGTATGAATGTGATTGTATGATTGTGATTGTATGATTGTGATTGTATGATTGTGATTGTATGATTCTGATAGTATGATTGTGATTGTATGATTGTGATTGTATGATTGTGATTGTATGATTGTGATTGTATGATTGTGATTGTATGATAGTGATTGTATGATTGTGATTGTATGATTGTATTTGGGAGATTGTAGTTGTATGATTTCGATTGTATGATTGTGATTGTGTGATTGTGATGTATGATTGTAATTGTATGATTATGATTATATGATTCTGATTGTATGATTGTGATGGTATGATTGTGATTGTATGATTGCGATCGTATGATTGTGATTGTATGATTATGATTGTATGATTGTGATTGTATGATTACGATTGTATGATTGTGGTTGTATGATTATGATTGTATTTTTGTGATTGTATGATTGTGATTGTATGATTGTGATGGTATGATTGTGATTGTATGATTGCGATAGTATTATTGTGATTGTATGATTGTGATTGTATGGTTGTGATTGTATGATTGTGATTGTATGATTGCGATTGTATGATTGCGATTGTATGATTGTGATTGCATGATTGTGACCGTATGATTGTCATTGTATGATTTTCATTGTATGATTGTGATTGTATGATAGTGAATGTATGATTGTGATTGTATGATTGTGATTGTATGATTGTGATTGTAGGATTGTGATTGTATGATAGTGATTGTATGATTGTGATTGTATGATTGTGATTTTATGATTGTGATTGTATGATTGTGATTGTATGATTGTGATTGTATGATTGTGATTGTATGATTGTGATTGTGCGATTGTGACTGTACGATTGTGATTGTATGATTGTGATTGTATGATTATGATTGAATGATTGTGATCGCATGATTGTAATTGTATGATTATGATTGTATGATTGTGATTGTGCGATTGTGATTGTACGATTGTGATTGTATGATTGTGATTGTATGATTGTGATTGTAAGATTGTGATTGTATGACTGTGATTGTATGAATGTGATTGTATGATTGTGATTGTATGATTGTGATTGTATGATTGTGATAGTATGATTGTGATTGTATGATTGTGATTGTATGATTGTGATTGTATGATTGTGATTGTATGATAGTGATTTTATGATTGTGATTGTATGATTGTATTTGGGAGATTGTAGTTGTATGATTTCGATTGTATGATTGTGATTGTATGATTGTGATGTATGATTGTAATTGTGTGATTATGATTGTATGATTCTGATTGTATGATTGTGATGGTATGATTGTGATTGTATGATTGCGATCGTATGATTGTGATTGTATGATTATGATTGTATGATTGTGATTGTATGATTGCGATTGTATGATTGTGGTTGTATGATTGTATTTGGGAGATTGTAGTTGTATGATTTCGATTGTATGATTGTGATTGTATGATTGTGATGTATGATTGTAATTGTATGATTATGATTGTATGATTGTGATTGTATGATTGTGATGGTATGATTGTGATTGTATGATTGCGATCGTATGATTGTGAGGGTATGATTATGATTGTATGATTGTGATTGTATGATTGCGATTGTATGATTGTGATTGTATGATTGTGATTGTATGACTGTGATTGTATGATTGTGATTGTATGATTGTGATTGTATGATTGTGATAGTATGATTGTGATTGTAAGATTGTGATTGTATGACTGTGATTGTATGATTGTGATTGTGCGATTGTGATTGTACGATTGTGATTGTACGATTGTGATTGTAGGATTGTGATTGTATGATTATGATTGAATGATTGTGATTGCATGATTGTGACTGTGTGATTGTGATTGCATGATTTTGAATGTATGATTGTGATTGTACGATTGTGATTGTAGGATTGTGATTGTATGATTATGATTGAATGATTGTGATTGCATGATTGTGACTGTGTGATTGTGATTGCATGATTTTGAATGTATGATTGTGATTGAATGATTGTGATTGTATGATTGTGATTGTATGATTGTATTTGGGAGATTGTATTTTGGAGATTGTAATTGTAGGATTGCGATTGTATGATTGTGATTGCATGATTGTGGTTGTAAGATTGTGATTGTATGACTGTGATTGTATGATTGTGATTGTAGGATTGTGATTGTATGACTGTGATTGTATGATTGTGATTGTGCGATTGTGATTGTACGATTGTGATTGTACGATTGTGATTGTAGGATTGTGATTGTATGATTATGATTGAATGATTGTGATTGCATGATTGTGACTGTGTGATTGTGATTGCATGATTTTGAATGTATGATAGTGATTGTATGATTGTGATTGTATGATTGTGATTGTATGATTGTGATAGTATGATTGTGATAGTATGATTGTGATTGTAAGATTGTGATTGTATGACTGTGATTGTATGATTGTGATTGTATGATTGTGATTGTATGATTATGATTGTATGATTGTGATTGTATGATTGTATTTGGGAGATTGTATTTTGGAGATTGTAATTGTAGGATTGCGATTGTATGATTGTGATTGTATGATTGTGATTGTATGATTGTGATTGTATGATTGTGATTGTATGATTGTGATTGTATGATTGTGATTGTATGATTGTGATTGTATGATTGTGATTGTATGATTGCGATTGTATGATTGCGATTGTATGATTGTGATTGTATGATTGTGATTGTATGACTGTGATTGTATGATTGTGATTGTATGATTGTGATTGTAAGATTGTGATTGTATGACTGTGATTGTATGATTGTGATTGTTTGGTTGTGATTGTATGATGGTGATAGTATGATTGTGATTGTATGATTGTGATTGTATGATTGTGATTGTATGATTGTGATTGTATGATTGTATTTGGGAGATTGTAGTTGTATGATTGCCATTGTATGAATGTGATTGTATGATTGTGATGTATGATTGTAATTGTATGATTATGATTGTATGATTGTGATTGTATGATTGTGATGGTATGATTGTGATTGTATGATTGCGATCGTATGATTGTGATTGTATGATTATGATTGTATGATCGTGATTGTATGATTGCGATTGTATCATTGTGATTGTATGATTATGATTGTATTTTTGTGATTGTATGATTGTGATTGTATGATTGTGATTGTATGATTGTGATTGTATGATTGTGATTGTGTGATTGTGATTGTGTGATTGTGATTGTATGATTGTGATTGTATGATTGTGATTGTATGATTGCGATTGTATGAATGCGATTGTATGATTGTGATTACATGATTGTGATTCTATGATTGTGATTGTATGATATTGATTGTATGATTGTGATGGTAGGATTGTGATTGTATGATTGTGATAGTATGATTGTGATTGTATGATTGTGATTGCATGATTGTGATTGTATGATTGTGATTGCATTATTTTGAATGTATGATTGTGATTGTATGATTGTGATTGTATGATTGTGATTGTATGATTGTGATTGTATGATTGTGATTGTATGATTGCGATTGTATGATTGTGATTGTATGATTGTGATTGTATGATTGTGATTGTATGTTTGTGATTGTATGATTGTGATTGTATGATTGTGATTGCATGATTGTGATTGTATGATTGTGATAGTATGATTGTGATTGTATGATTGTGATTGTATGATTGTGATTGTATGATTGTGATGGTATGATTGTGATTGTATGATTGCGATCGTATGATTGTGAGGGTATGATTATGATTGTATGATTGTGATTGTATGATTGCGATTGTATGATTGTGATTGTATGATTGTGATTGTATGATTGTGATTGTATGATTGTGATTGTATGATTGTGATTGTATGATTGTGATAGTATGATTGTGATTGTAAGATTGTGATTGTATGACTGTGATTGTATGATTGTGATTGTGCGATTGTGATTGTACGATTGTGATTGTACGATTGTGATTGTAGGATTGTGATTGTATGATTATGATTGAATGATTGTGATTGCATGATTGTGACTGTGTGATTGTGATTGCATGATTTTGAATGTATGATTGTGATTGTATGATTGTGATTGTATGATTGTGATTGTATGATTGTGATAGTATGATTGTGATTGTAAGATTGTGATTGTATGACTGTGATTGTATGATTGTGATTGTATGATTGTGATTGTATGATTATGATTGTATGATTGTGATTGTATGATTGTATTTGGGAGATTGTATTTTGGAGATTGTAATTGTAGGATTGCGATTGTATGATTGCGATTGTATGATTGTGATTGTATGATTGTGATTGTATGATTGTGATTGGGAGATTGTATTTTGGAGATTGTAATTGTAGGATTGCGATTGTATGATTGCGATTGTATGATTGCGATTGTATGATTGTGATTGTATGATTGTGATTGTATGATTGTGATTGTATGATTGTGATTGTATGATTGTGATTGTATGATTGTGATTGTATGATTGTGATTGTATGATTGTGATTGTATGATTGTGATTGTAAGATTGTGATTGTATGACTGTGATTGTATGAATGTGATTGTATGATTGTGATTGTATGATTGTGATTGTATGATTGTGATAGTATGGTTGTGATTGTATGATTGTGATTGTATGATTGTGATTGTATGATTGTGATTGTATGGTTGTGATTGTATGATTGTGATTGTATGATTGTATTTGGGAGATTGTATTTTGGAGATTGTAATTGTAGGATTGCGATTGTATGATTGTGATTGTATGATTGTGATTGTATGATTGTGATTGTATGATTGTGATTGTATGATTATGATTGTATTTTTGTGATTGTATGATTGTGATTGTATGATTGTGATTGTATGATTGTGATTGTATGATTGTGATTGTATGATTGTGATTGTATGATTGTGATTGTATGATTGTGATTGTATGATTGTGATTGTATGATTGTGATTGTATGATTGTGATTGTATGATTGCGATAGTATTATTGTGATTGTATGATTGTGATTGTATGGTTGTGATTGTATGATTGTGATTGTATGATTGCGATTGTATGATTGCGATTGTATGATTGTGATTGCATGATTGTGACCGTATGATTGTCATTGTATGATTTTCATTGTATGATTGTGATTGTATGATAGTGAATGTATGATTGTGATTGTATGATTGTGATTGTATGATTGTGATTGTATGATTGTGATTGTAGGATTGTGATTGTATGATAGTGATTGTATGATTGTGATTGTATGATTGTGATTGTATGATTGTGATTGTATGATTGTGATTGTATGATTGTGATTGTATGATTGTGATTGTATGATTGTGATTGTATGATTGTGATTGTATGATTGTGATTGTGCGATTGTGATTGTACGATTGTGATTGTATGATTGTGATTGTATGATTATGATTGAATGATTGTGATCGCATGATTGTAATTGTATGATTATGATTGTATGATTGTGATTGTGCGATTGTGATTGTACGATTGTGATTGTATGATTGTGATTGTATGATTGTGATTGTAAGATTGTGATTGTATGACTGTGATTGTATGAATGTGATTGTATGATTGTGATTGTATGATTGTGATTGTATGATTGTGATAGTATGATTGTGATTGTATGATTGTGATTGTATGATTGTATTTGGGAGATTGTAGTTGTATGATTTCGATTGTATGATTGTGATTGTGTGATTGTGATGTATGATTGTAATTGTATGATTATGATTGTATGATTCTGATTGTATGATTGTGATGGTATGATTGTGATTGTATGATTGCGATCGTATGATTGTGATTGTATGATTATGATTGTATGATTGTGATTGTATGATTGCGATTGTATGATTGTGGTTGTATGATTATGATTGTACTTTTGTGATTGTATGATTGTGATTGTATGATTGTGATTGTATGATTGTGATTGTATGATTGTGATTGTATGATTGCGATTGTATGATTGTGATTGTATGATTGTGATTGTATGATTGTGATTGTATGATTGTGATTGTATGATTGTATTTGGGAGATTGTAGTTGTATGATTTCGATTGTATGATTGTGATTGTATGATTGTGATGTATGATTGTAATTGTATGATTATGATTGTATGATTGTGATTGTATGATTGTGATGGTATGATTGTGATTGTATGATTGCGATCGTATGATTGTGAGGGTATGATTATGTTTGTATGATTGTGATTGTATGATTGCGATTGTATGATTGTGATTGTATGATTGTAATTGTATGATTGTGATTGTATGATTGTGATTGTATGATTGTGATTGTATGATTGTGATTGTATGATTGTGATTGTATGATTGTGATAGTATGATTGTGATTGTAAGATTGTGATTGTATGACTGTGATTGTATGATTGTGATTGTGCGATTGTGATTGTACGATTGTGATTGTATGATTGTGATTGTATGATTGTGATTGAATGGTTGTGATTGCATGATTGTGACTGTGTGATTGTGATTGCATGATTTTGAATGTATGATTGTGATTGTATGATTGTGATTGTATGATTGTGATTGTATGATTGTATTTGGGAGATTGTATTTTGGAGATTGTAATTGTAGGATTGCGATTGTATGATTATGATTGTATGATTGTGATTGTAAGATTGTGATTGTATGACTGTGATTGTATGATTGTGATTGGATGATTGTGATTGTATGATTATGATTGTATGATTGTGATTGTATGATTGTATTTGGGAGATTGTATTTTGGAGATTGTAATTGTAGGATTGCGATTGTATGATTGTGATTGTATGATTGTGATTGTATGATTGTGATTGTATGATTGTGATTGTATGATTATGATTGTATTTTTGTGATTGTATGATTGTGATTGTATGATTGTGATTGTATGATTGTGATTGTATGATTGTGATTGTATGATTGTGATTGTATGATTGTGATTGTATGATTGTGATTGTATGATTGTGATTGTATGATTGCGATATCATTATTGTGATTGTATGATTGTGATTGTATGGTTGTGATTGTATGATTGTGATTGTATGATTGCGATTGTATGATTGCGATTGTATGATTGTGATTGCATGATTGTGACCGTATGATTGTCATTGTATGATTTTCATTGTATGATTGTGATTGTATGATAGTGAATGTATGATTGTGATTGTATGATTGTGATTGTATGATTGTGATTGTATGACTGTGATTGTAGGATTGTGATTGTATGATAGTGATTGTATGATTGTGATTGTATGATTGTGATTGTATGATTGTGATTGTATGATTGTGATTGTATGATTGTGATTGTATGATTGTGATTGTATGATTGTGATTGTATGATTGTGATTGTATGATTGTGATTGTGCGATTGTGATTGTACGATTGTGATTGTATGATTGTGATTGTATGATTATGATTGAATGATTGTGATCGCATGATTGTAATTGTATGATTATGATTGTATGATTGTGATTGTGCGATTGTGACTGTACGATTGTGATTGTATGATTGTGATTGTATGATTGTGATTGTAAGATTGTGATTGTATGACTGTGATTGTGTGATGGATGTGATTGGTGTATGATTGTGATTGTATGATTGTGATAGTATGATTGTGATTGTATGATTGTGATTGTATGATTGTGATTGTATGATTGTGATTGTATGATTGTGATTGTATGATTGTGATTGTATGATAGGATTGTATGATTGTGATTGTAGATGGATTGTATGATTGTGATTGTATGATTGTGATTGTATGATTGTGATTGTATGATTGTGATTGTATGATTGTGATTGTATGATTGTGATTGTATGATTGTGATTTTGTATGATTGTGATTGTATGATTGTGATTGGGCGATTGTGATTGTACGATTGTGATTGTATGATTGTGATTGTATGATTATGATTGAATGATTGTGATTGTATGATTGTGATGGTATGATTGTGATTGTATGATTGCGATCGTATGATTGTGATTGTATGATTGTGATTGTATGATTGTGATTGTGCGATTGTGATTGTACGATTGTGATTGTATGATTGTGATTGTATGATTATGATTGAATGATTGTGATCGCATGATTGTAATTGTATGATTATGATTGTATGATTGTGATTGTGCGATTGTGATTGTACGATTGTGATTGTATGATTGTGATTGTATGATTGTGATTGTAAGATTGTGATTGTATGACTGTGATTGTATGAATGTGATTGTATGATTGTGATTGTATGATTGTGATTGTATGATTGTGATTGTATGATTCTGATAGTATGATTGTGATTGTATGATTGTGATTGTATGATTGTGATTGTATGATTGTGATTGTATGATTGTGATTGTATGATAGTGATTGTATGATTGTGATTGTATGATTGTATTTGGGAGATTGTAGTTGTATGATTTCGATTGTATGATTGTGATTGTGTGATTGTGATGTATGATTGTAATTGTATGATTATGATTATATGATTCTGATTGTATGATTGTGATGGTATGATTGTGATTGTATGATTGCGATCGTATGATTGTGATTGTATGATTATGATTGTATGATTGTGATTGTATGATTACGATTGTATGATTGTGGTTGTACGATTATGATTGTATTTTTGTGATTGTATGATTGTGATTGTATGATTGTGATGGTATGATTGTGATTGTATGATTGCGATAGTATTATTGTGATTGTATGATTGTGATTGTATGGTTGTGATTGTATGATTGTGATTGTATGATTGCGATTGTATGATTGCGATTGTATGATTGTGATTGCATGATTGTGACCGTATGATTGTCATTGTATGATTTTCATTGTA